>NC_063337.1:81277360-81303401 GCF_021869965.1 Rhincodon typus
TAGGGAGGCGGGGACGAGCTGGACTGGTTTTGGGATGCGGTAGGGGGAGGGGAGATTTTGAAGCTTGTGAAATCCACATTGATACCATTGGGCTGCAGGGTTCCCAAGTGGAATATGAGTTGCTGTTCCTGCAACCTTCGGGTGGCATCGTTGTGGCACTGCAGGAGGCCCAGGATGGACATGTCGTCTGAGGAATGGGAGGGGGAGTTGAAATGGTTCGCGACTGGGAGGTGCAGTTGTTTATTGCGAACCGAGCGTAGCTGTTCTGCAAAGCGGTCCCCGAGCCTCCGCTTGGTTTCCCCGATGTAGAGGAGGCCACAATGTGTACAGCGGATGCAGTATACCACATTGGCAGATGTGCAGGTGAACATCTGCTTGATGTGGAAAGTCTTCTTGGGGCCTGGGATGGGGGTGAGGGAGGAGGTGTGGGGGCAGGTTTAGCACTTCCTGCGGTTGCAGGGAAAAGTGCCGGGTGTGGTGGGGCTGGAGGGATGTGTGGAGCGAACAAGGGAGTCACGGAGAGAGTGGTCCCTCCAGAAAGCAGATAAGGGTGGGGAGGGAAAGATGTCTTTGGTGGTGGGGTCGGATTGCAGATGGCGGAAGTGTCGGAGGATGATGCATTGGATCCGGAGGTTGGTGGAGTGGTACGTGAGGACGAGGGGGATTTTTTTTGGTTCTTATTGCGTGGAGGGGGTGTGAGGGATGAGTTGCGGGAAATGTGGGAGACACGGTTGAGGGCGTTCTCGACCACTGAGGGGGGGAAGTTACGGTCATTGAAAAACGAGGACAGCTGAGATGTACGGGAGTGGAATGCCTCATCCTGGGAGCAGATGCGGTGGAGGCGAAGGAATTGGGAATAGGGGATAGGATGGACATGTCGTCTGAGGAATGGGAGGGGGAGTTGAAATAGTTCGCGACTGGGAGTTGCAGTTGTTTATTGCGAACCGAGGTAGGCTTCAAAATCTCCCCTCCCCCTATCGCATCCCAAAACCAGTCCAGCTCGTCCCCGCCTCCCTAACCTGTTCTTCCTCCCACCTATCCCCTCCTCCCACCTCAAGCCGCACCCCCATCTCCTACCTACTAACCTCATCCCACCCCCTTGACCTGTCCGTCCTCCCTGGACTGACCTATCCCCTCCCTAACTCCCCACCTACACCTTTACTGGCTCCATCCCTGCCTCTTCGACCTGTTTGTTTCTTCTCCATCTATCCTCTCCTCTATCCATCTTCTATCCGCCTCCCCCTCTCTCCCTATTTATTTCAGAACTCCCTTCCCCTCCCCCATTTCTGATGAAGGATCTAGGCCCAAAACGTCAGCCTTTCTGCTCCTATGATGCTGCTTGGCCTGCTGTGTTCATCCAGCTCTGCACCTTGTTGTCTCGGATTCTCCAGCATCTGCAGTTCCTACTATCTCAGACCCAGAATTTGACCTTGTTGTACCTATGTTTTGGAGTAAATCTTGACATTAGCAAGTGTGAACATGCTGTATAGGCATATCCATTATAATCCACTTAAGAACTTACCAGAAGCTTGATTTTTATGCCTGAATAGGCATGACAATTGACACTTAAAGATAACATTTGATTGCCTTCTAAAATTATGCTACCACATGTAATACCAAAGCATGATTAGTGTAGTGAACTTTGATAAAAGTAAATCATTAGTACTGTAAAATAATGTCAAACTGAACGCAATTGTTAGATTAAATGATCATCTTTCCCAGTCTCAAGATGTCTATGTCCCACTTTGACAGGATTATACGAGACATGATTTGATAATAAAAATAAAACATCACCACACATGTTGTGCACACAGTTTTTTTTCATTATTCCTGCAAAAACAACCCTACTGAATTCAAATATCACAAAATTAAAAATTAAATATAAAAACTGAAATTGTTCAATAAACATTGAGAAAAATGAGACATTATATTCTATTAGTGGCAGTTAATTTCATAGAAGATTGAACAGTATAACACAGGAACAGGCCCTTCAGCCCATGATATTATGCTGAACATGATGCTAAATTTAAATAATCCCTTCTGCCTGCCCTTCGTCCATATCCCTCCATTCCTTGCATATTCATGTGCTTATCCAGAAGTCTCTTAAACACTCCTAGCATATCTGCCTCCAACACCACCCCTGGCAGCGCGTTCCAGACTCCTACCACTCTCTATGTAAAAAACTTACCCCTCACATCTCCCTTGAACATTCCCCCCCTCACCTTAAATGTATTCTCCTAGTTTTATGCATTTCAACTCTGGAAAAAAGGCTCTGATCATCAACCCTATCTATGCATTTCAATTTTATCAAATTCTATCAAGTCTCCCCTCAGTCTCAGCTGGTCCAGAGAAAACATCCTGAATTTTTCTAGCCTCTCCTTATAGCTCATACCCTCTAATCCAGACAGCATACTGGTAAACCTTTACTGCGCCCTCTCCAAAGCCGCCACATCGTTCCTGTAATGTGGTGACCAGAGCTCAACACAATACTCTAAGTGTGGCCTGACCAAAGTCTTATAAAGCTGCAACATGACATCCTGACTCTTGTACTCAATTCCCCAACCAATAAGGGCAAGCATGCCATATGCCTCCTTTACCACCCTATTTACTTGCATGGCCACTTTCAGGGAGCTCTGATCCCTCTGTACATAAATTTATTAATTTGTTCTGAGGAAGGGTCACCGGACCCGAAACGCTAATTCTGTTTTTTCCTTCACAGATGCTGCCAGACCTGTTGAGCTGTTCCAGCAACTTTGTTTTTGTTCCTGATTTACAGCTTCCACAGTTCTTTCAGTTTTTATTAATTTATCTTTTGAAATGGTTTGGATAGTTACCGAGTCCAGCAATGTGAGTGAGCCCAATTAGTACTGTCATTAATGCTAAGGCCATGTCTGATCCTCATAAAGTTACGTCAGTCCTCTTCATACTGTATTTCATAACTAGGTGTCCTTCTGCAAACACTTCCTTTAAAAGAGTTTATTTCCAGAATACCAAACAAAACAAGTGCTAATTAAAGTCAATTTCTTCAATTTCTAATGATAAACTTCTCACTTTTTGAGAGATCTCTGAATGACTAAAGTAGAACATGTTACAAAATGTTGAAGGCGTTACTGGGTTAGGATGTGTATGAACTTGTCAATAATGTTACGTGAGCTCAAGCATCAAGGTAGGTCAATGAAGTGATATGCAGCGTATTGACAGCAGTGAAACCTTTTCCTTCAGTTAGCTTTGGGAACAGACTCACTGTTTTCCATTTGGCTTGATTTCAAAACAATGGACATGGGAATGTTTCATGATTTGTTTTCCAATCTGTATTTGAAACTCAACTGTTTGCATAGAATTGACTGAGAGGTTAATGACTTCAGAGTTATTCAGATTGCCTTCACACAGAGTAGTTGTTGTTTTAGTGAAAACAACTCTTCAGATTTATAAAAACCAAAAGAACTGTGGATGCTGTAAATCAGGAGCATAAACAGAAGTTGCTGGAAAAGCTCAGCAGACCCGAAATATTAACTCTGATGTTTTCTTCACAGATGCTGCCAGACCTGCTGAGCTTTTCCAGCAACTTCTGTTTTTATTTTCAGATTTATGGTCAACTCATATTTAGTCTTTAGATTTTAATTAATATTTCTTCTTTGAATATGGACATAGTTAACAAGGTCAGCATGTGTTTCCCAATTGTAACTTGCCCTTCAGAAGATGGTGATCGTCCATCTTCTTGAACCATTACAATCCATGTGGAGACATTTCTCCCACAGTCACTCACCAAGAGCGCTTTGACAGCATCTTCCAAACCCCTGAAAATCAAGGGCAGTGATGCATGGGAACACTACCATCTGCAAGTTCTCCTCCAAGCCACTACCATCCAGATTTGAAACAATAACACAGTTCCTTCACTGTTGCTGGATTAAATTCTTGGAGCTCTCTTCATAACAGCACTGCGGGTGTGCCTAAGGACTGCAGTGGCTCAAGAAGACAGCTCACTTCCACCTTCTCCAAGGCAATTAGAGATGTGACAATAAATGCTGGCCCACCAGGAATACCCACGTCCCATATATGAGCAAAAAAACAGAAAAAAAAGTTGCTGTAAAGTAGCAAGTTCTAGAATCTTGACTCAACGGAAATGAAGGTATGACAATATATACCCAAATTAGGATGGTTTGGAAGGAATATTTCCATTCGCCCAATGATGTCTCTGTTTGAATGCCTTTTTTTCAAGTTTAGTTATGTCCTGTACCTTGCTCCAATGCAAATTTAGTTTATGGAAATTGACAAGAAATTTTTGATTAATAAGGATTAAAGCAGAAAGCATCTAGAATTAAAAAGAGAATAATATTTTTGTCCAAATGTGAACGTATCCCATGAAGGAAGGAAAGTAACTGTGTAGTTCTCATTAGGAAATGGTTATTTGTTGAATCCCTGGTCCTCACATTCACATGATTTATTCTTGATACTGTATGAAACATTGGTGAAATGGTCAGGTTATTTATTTCTGTCATGTCACTGATTCTACCTGTTCTGCTGATACCTGCCACACTGGGAACATAAACACAGCTCAGAGATAGTAGGAACTGTTGATGCTGGAGTCTGAGATAACAAGGTGTGGAGCTGGATGAACACAGCAGGCCAGGCAGCATCAGAGGAGCAGGAAAGTTGAAGTTTCGGGTCTGGAACCTTCTTTGGTGCTCATTTCAATTTCCATCTGAATTTTCCCATGTTAACAAAAGACCAAGCAGAATGGTTTTGCACTCCATATTCCAACCGAAACATTCAAGGACTAGCAGCATTCTTACACCTCTGTAAGGGAGACTACTTTTTATTCACTCATGGTATGCCAAGCCAGCATTTATTGCCTCATCCTAATTGTCCATGGTAGTTAATAGTCTACTACATTGCTGTTGGTCTGGAGTTACATGTAGGCCAGACAAGGTAAGGATAGCAGTTTCCTTCCATAAGGGAGGAAATTGAATGTTCCCTAAAGAACATTAGTGAACCAGATGGCTTCTTCCTGACAAACAAAAATGGTCATCATTAGAATCGTAATTCAAGGCTGTTTGTAATTGAATTCATATTCCACCATTTGTCATGACAGGACTTGAACCCAAGAACATTATCTGGGTCTCTGGATTAACAGTCCAGCAATAATACCAGTAGGCTATTGCCTCCCATGTACAGAAAAATCACTCCATGTGCTCTTGACTAACAAGCTGCCTTTTGATAAAGAGAGGAGATTTTCAACTTGGTGGTCTGACCTGAGGAACAAGAGATGAAAGGGACATGTGCTAATCCACAGTCTCACTCTGCCTTGCAGCATTTATAAATTTCTGAGGCTTACTTCTGGTCAAAGATGTTACTAAAATAAAGACTAGTATAAACAATGCTTGTGTATATTATCAAAGGCGATAGCTTTGTACGTACACAGTTTTAATTTAATTGTTTACATTTCTTAGTAATATTTTGCTGATTATATATTAATTTTTGATCCTCTGGTAAATTGTTACTATAAACATACATAATCATCCGCGCTAGATGTTTCCCAAGCCATGCATTAGAGCGCATTTATTTGCAAATTTTTTTTATAAATATCAAAGGATGTGAATCATGACCTCAGAAGGAGTTCCATAATGTGGAAAATTTGTGTTGCAATAGGCTAAATGTTTTTTTTCAAATAAATCTTATCTTTCAAGTGGTCTAGTACTTAATGACCAAGCAAACAGCAGAGAGTTCAAGTATTAGGATGTTCAAAACTGGAACATACTTCATGAAATCTAATGAAATGCATCAACCATGAATCAAGTTGCTGGTCAGCAAGTAGCAACAAAGGAGCAATATAAATTCCATATTTACTGACACACCGCACTTGTATTAATTAATCACCAGCGTCAGTTGTTATTTTGACAATGTTCACAATTTATCCCAGAAGAAGTAAAGGTCAGGTATTCTTTAAGCTAGATTGATATAAGGACACTTCTTATAAGATGGGCATGGAATGGGGTCTGCCCTCTAACCAAAAAGGAAGGGTTTATTGTAGTTATGTTATCAGTCTCACACTTTAAAATCTATGTTTCCTAAAACTCGTAGCCTTTCCCAGAAGGAAATAATACGCCTATCAATTGTTAATTTTTAAAAAAAATCTTGGATAACTCAGTGTAGTTGTCTCTGTCCATTTTCCACAAGAAGCAAGTTCATGATCATGAATATGTTATCCATGCTTGGCAACTTCAAGGAGTGGCAAAGTGATTAAAACTACTATATCACATGGCAGGGACCTGGGTTTGATTCCACCTTTGGGTGACTGTCTATGTAGAGTTTGCACATTTTCACTTGTCTGTTTGGGTTTCCTCTGGTGCTCTGGTTTCCTCCCGCAGTCCAAAGATATACAAGCTAGGTGGATTGGCCATGCTAAATTGCCCATACTGTCCAGGGATGTGCACGTTAGGTGGATTAGCCATGGAGGCTGCAGCATTACAGGATTAGGATCAGGGATGTGTCTGGGTGGGATGTTCTTCAGAGGGTCAGTGTGAAGCTCGAAGGGCTGAATAGCCTGCTTCCACACCACGGGGATTTTATGATTCTAACCAGTTTACATATTAAAAATGCTTTACCCGAGTGCATTTGTCAGTGAGGTGGACATACAGGCGTGGAATTCAGTTTGTCGTTCAATAAAATATTCCTCATTAAAAGCACCAACTGGGCATTTCCCAAATTCCCAGTATTTAGTCTCTATCTACGTCTATCCGTATGAGAAACGATATTAGCTACAATGATCCACGTGTTTGAGTTGGGCCATTGGATTCTCCCTCCTCTCTGACGTTGAGCCAGTCACCTTACATGAAGTTGGGACACACAGATCAGTGCTTCTCCTGAGTCTTCTTGGGTTGCCACATGATTTTCTGCCGCAAGTCTGACTGCAAGTCTTTGTGAGGGGGTGGCTTTGAGGTGTGTCTTTTTATCCCCCCTCACCCCGGACATCCATGAATGTTCCTTGGCCATTGGCCAATGGGATCATGAACTAGGTTGAAAACATCCAATAAGGTCATGCCAACATCCTTCATTATTGCCATGCCAGGGAGGTATAAGGCGCACATCCTCAGGCACTAGCTGGAGGTCAATGTGCCAGAAAGACTGATTAAAACCACTGCAATATACAACCTTCAGGCTGTTGTAAGTGCTTCCCTGAATCTTAGTGATCTCTTTGACCTTGCTTTGCATTGTTCTATGTAGCCAATTGCTGCCAATTTTCTGTCAGGCCCAATTTGTCCATCTGTGGTTCCATTTAGAATGTCTAATTTTTGGCCAGTGGTCACTTGACCAAAATCGCTGCTGTAGGTCCCTTGAAGCATCCATTGAACATGGGATCACAGTATCTGCCATGCTCTTGTACAGGCATGTATCAAGTCTCAGGTAGAAACCTAACTCCCTGAATGTCTGGATTCCCCATTGTCCACAGTCAACATACCCAATAGACTAACTATCTTCCTTACAAACATCAATAAGTTTAACAGTACATATACAAATAACTTAACACATAAATTGAGAATTAGCCAAACCCACCAAACCCACCGGCTCAGCAAGCATGTCTATATCCAAAGACAGTTTTAATATAGAAGGGCAAAATGTGTCGGCATAGGCTTGGATGGCTGAAGGTCCTGTTCCTGTGCTGTATTGTTCTTTGTTTGTTCTTTTTATCCATCTTGATTTACATATAATGGCTTGCCCTCAAGCCTCTTTGGTGATTAGCAGCATTTGCTAGAGTAAAATTCATACGGTGCAACAATTTATATAGTCCTTTCACAACGTAGTCCACATTCAAAAATTTCTTGCCTCCCACTGTAAGAGCAGAGAATCCACAGATAGCTTCTGAATGAATTTCTTCCTCCAGTGGGTGAATTTAACTCTAAGGACACTCTTGCTCTGTAAGCTTTTGCCAAATCATTTAACATAACCCTTCTAATACACCCGGTGGCCTCGGTCTGGACTCCACTGTGTCAATCACTGTTTTCCATCTTAAGAGCCGATGATTCAAGTGCAAGTATAATTTCTAAAGTTGGGAAGGGTACCACTCTGGAAGCGGGGTTCCAAGTATATTCAACACTACTGAGACCAACCTGTGATGTATATTGTTGTACATGGTTTTATCTGCATGTTTTAAAACCTCTCCATTTTGTGGTCATGGGGTATTCCTCAAGCAAATCTGTGCAGTTGCATTTCTGGTTGGTTTTAGATCATTTGTAATTTTGCAAAGGATATTTTCCCCCTATGACTTTTCCAGGACATTGTTGCCCAATCTCTAGCCCTTTCTCCAGGCTGTTAACCAAAAATTCCATTTTTCTACATCCTTTTATGGTAAAATCCCATCAGTCACTCTGGTGTCTGTGTCAGGCAACAATAATCTACATTCCCATTTGCCTTCTGATGCACACCTGGCTAGTTGTTATATTCAAACATTGTGGATTTGTTGGGATGGACCCACAAAACACCATCCTCACATTCATTGTCTCTGGTAGAACAAACCACATACAGCCGGGTTATGTGCAGTTGTGCCCTGTGAGGGTTTCTGATGATTGCTTCCTGGAAATCCACCTGATGATGTCGGCCAACAGGCTGCATGTCATCATCCTGGATGGGGGTCAAGGTGGCATCTCTTATTGTCCTTACCTAAAATCTGACCAAATTTAGATACCGCCCCATCATTCTCCAACTGTGGAGACTTTTTTCTAACTCTGTCGGATTTTGGCCTGAGCTCAGCCAAACTCCTCTCAAAGTTTGCTTTTATCAATCTCCCCCCATTTCCCCCTTTTGTCAGTCAATTGTGTATGCGTGTGTCAGGCCTCACCTCAGGCCTGATGTTCCTTAATCCAAACTGGCGGCGTTGGAAGTGGATGGGTGCATTGGTGCTGTCAAAGGTCTGGATGATTAGACAACAAGATGAGAACTGGCGAAGAAACAAAAAGGCTTTACATTATGTACAAGGACAAAGGGTAAAATGACATTTCAGATTGAGTTATTTTGCTGGATTACCTTTCGTAGCATCCTTTTGAGGGTGCGTTTCATCGTCTCTACAATCATGTTTGATGGAGAATGGTAGGCGATTTGTAACCTTTGGTTAGCACCAAATATATTTATCACCTCCTGCATTAACTGGGCTATGAAATGCATTTCCTAGAATAACTCTATAATACGGAGAGGTCCTCATCAAGTGAAAATGTGAATTGAGTTGTGCACTGCAACATTAGCTCACAGTGATGGTGTCTATTTATTCTGGAATCAGAACCGGCATGGTTCACTTTCATGGACGCCCTGCTTAGCCAATTCATTTGCCCCTATGTCTCAGTTGGGAACGTTTGGTATGGACTGTAACCTTAATGATGCCATACAGGTGGTCCTGGACAGTTTGTAGGATAAATTTGACCAAGGATGCAGATAGTATTGGTTTCTCGGCTGTAGGGACAAATCCCCTCATTTCACACAGTGGTCAGCAGTCAGTTTCAACATACCTTCTGTCTGAGTGAGTGTCTGCTGGTGGGGGGACCGTTTCAGGACACCAGATCATGTAGGCTACAGTTGCTAGCTCATCAGCCTGAGCTCTCATTTTGTTGGGGAGCTTCAGCAGTAACTCTGTAAGGGGTTTGCATCTGTGAGTCTCCGTGTGTATACAACATCCTATCTTTCCATGTCCATCATCCAATGCAGAGAATTTGTCTGCAAGCATTCTTATGGGGGTCTCTCTTCTGTCCCCCAGTTTCCCTTGGAAATTCTTCCATTTTGTTTTGGCACGAAGGTCCCATTAGGGCACTCATAGTGTGTCCTCCGAAGCTCTGAATATCAGCGAGGATGGTGGGTACTTTAATAGATTTGACTGCATTGTCATGATCCGTAACAATAAGTTCCAGCATATTACGTGGTTTTGGATGACTGTATCATGTTTAATCCAGCTATCCAGCAAAAGTTGAATGGGGGTTTGCTCCTTCAGAATGGTTAACGGTTTCAGGCTGATCATATAGACAAAATATTGTACCACCCAGAACATGACTAGGAAGCGCTTCTCACATGTAGAGAATCCCTGCTCTCCTGGTGAAAGAGTCCAGGAGGAATAGGCTACTTGTCCCAGTTTGTAGTGAGGCATCCTGGGTGCAACTTCCAAGTCAATGGGCAGTTCTGGGTTGGGTACTTGCAGTTCAAGGGCCCAGTTTTAAGGTCCGTTTTAATTTTTTTTTCTTTTGTGCGCTGTTCAATCCATTCCCATAGGGCATTCTTTTTTAAGGAGGTTGGAGAATGGGATGGTTATATTGGTGAAAGCATCAATGTGGCTCCAACAGTATCTCATTAAACCCAGAAAGGAATGCTAAGAGATCACATTCCTAGGGAGGAGCAAACGGGTTATGGCCTTGATGTGCTTTCCTTCTATCTCCCCCTGAGCTATCACAGTTCCCAAGTATGAGACTTAGCACCTCATGATTTGTGCCTTCTTGGGGTAACTTTTATCCCTGGGGTGATGAGGAGGGTTAACACTTCCTTTAACAGTGTCAAATGTTCAGGCCTTGTCTGTATCTGCAGGAGGAGATTAACCATGTATTATACCAAGCATTCTGGTCGGGAAAAACTCTCTAGACTTTTCATCTTTTAGTCTTGGAGGCCAGTTGCCACTTGAACATGAGCATTTTTCTTTTTAGGATATAGGTAAAAAAGACATAGGTAGAAAAATTAATTGCATTAAATTTAGAGCCACCTAAATTGTAAATGAACTCTACACTGTCCCAGTTTCTAATGAAATGTTGATGGAGAATTGTGAAAACCCTGGGGCAAACAGGTATTGCTGGCCCTGAAATGTGAGGGTAAATTTATATTGGCAGTGTCAGTGGAGGGGATTGAACAATATCCATTAGTGATGTTCACTACAGTGAAATATTTTGCCTGGGAAGCCTGCCTCATCATGGTTTTGAGGTTATTCATTACCGTCTGTGCTGTGATCGCGTGGTTTTATTTAGTTCCCTGTAACCGATGGTGAATTGCCAAGAGCCCTCTGGTTTTCTATCCAGCGGGGTGTGGGGTTGGGGGGGTGGTGGGATGCGGGGGGCGATGGTACAAGGTATTAAATGGTGGGATTTCCTCCATCAAATATGGTTGTGTGATCTCCTCTCAGGTCCTCCAGCAACATGGACCGGAGTCTTGACACTGGCTCCAGTGATGGTGCCAACTGCCTGGATATCATGCATTCCCTTGTGAAGTGGCCTGTGCACCCACATTGGGTTACTTCACTCACAGTGGGAGATGCTACCTCAGACCTCCCTGCTGCTGATCGCTATCTCTCACTGCAGGATGGGCGTATAGACATGAATAGCTCCACAATGAAGGCCAACAGCTAATTTAGAAACTGGATTGAAGCTGGAATCTTCTAGCTTGCCACTGAGGAAAATCAAACAGCAGCCAAAATTGTTAACAAAACTCCATTTGGATTATTTTCAGTAAATTGTTGAGAAGAATGTTTTCCTCAATTATACTGCAATTTTTCTGCCTTTCCCCTCTCCTGCATTTTATCATCTCCCCACTGGCCATCCTTCGTTACTGTGTTTTCTTTGCGGGGAAGCCTAAGATAGTGAAGGATAGATTTTCTCCTGTGGCTTCAGTTTTCCCCTGAAAGATTGGAACCAAGTGTGATACTCGGGAGAAGTGTAAGTAAAGCATATCTCTGGTTTGGCTGACTTCTGCATTCCACTAAGTTATGTCCCTGACCTCAGCCAAATTTTGCCCTGGGTATAATAAATAATTTCAGCTCCCTGACCTCCACCAAGAAAACTTTAATGGGGCCTCGGATGCCAGTTGCCACTTGAAAGTGAGCATTTTTCTTCTCAGGATATAGGTGGAAAAAGTGCTGAAGCTAAAAGACAATTAATTGCATTAAATTTAGAGCCACTTGAATTGTAAATGAACTCTTCACTGTCCTAGGCCCCAACAACAAAGAATAGCAGGGAAATTAGTCATCCATTATACCCAGTATAGCAATGGTACAAACGTCATTTGAATATTTTGGCATATATTTCTATTATTTAATATCATTAATGTATTATGGAACATGGAATTACTTAAAATTAACAGCACAGAAACTAGTCATTGGGCCAAACTAGTCTCCATAATCAGAGAGGTGGTGGCATAGTGGTCATGTCACTGGACTCAAAGTCCAGAATTTCAGTTTAAAGTTCTGGAGATATTTCATAGATAGTGAAATTTCAATTCAATTGATAGATCTGGAGTTATAAAGCTAGACTCAGTAACCATGATTGTTGCAAAAACCCACTTGGTTCACTGATATTGTTCAGGGAAGGAAATCTGCCATCCTTACCTGGTCTGGCCCACAAGTGACTCCAGATCTACAGCAAAGTTGTTGGCTCCTAACAGCCCTTTGAAATGGTCTAGCAAACCACTCAGCATAAGGGCAATTAGGGATGGGCAATAAATGCTAGCCAAGCCAGCAACACCCAGATTCCATGAAAAAAAATAAAGATACGAGCCTTTTCCTTGGTTGATTCCGCTGGTCAGACAGCTAGCACATAGTTCTGAATACCTGTAACACCAACAATGTTGGGTGCAAACCCAGTCTGTCCTGCCTCCTAGCACTGCACTGTAGTAAAAGTAATGGCATAAGCTATGCTTTAGTGACCCTTGATTAATGGAGGATGCTCCTCAAAGAAGGAAACACTTTTAGAATTCCTGTACATTCACTAGATTGGTCTTAACTTTGCAAAATAGCAATGTCAGTGGGAGAACGTTTCAATGTTCATCAGCTTTAAAAACACCTAGACCAGAAACAGTGCAGCCAGGTAAAGAGAAAAAACAATGTAATGTGTACCAGTGTGAATTTGTTTTTTTAATGTCCTATCTCCACCATGTTTACAGATCTTTTCAATTTATGGCCAATCCACTAAGAGAGATTGGATTTCTGTCAGATATCCCATACAGATGCATTGTAAAAACAGGATTGTCAATTCGTCTTGTAAGGTTGTGTATTTGAATTTGCCTACTTGAGCCACTGTAGGAATATACCTTCACCCCGGGGGTTGCAGTGGCTCAAGAAGAAGGTTCAACACCACCTTAACAAGGGGAATTAGTGATGGGAAAAGAATGGTGTTTTTTTTTTCAAGCGATGCCACATAGTGTGAATGAATGACCACAAAAAAAATCAAGGGATGCACCAGATTAGATTTTCTAAACATTAAGATTGATTCTGAAAATATGCATTGTCATCAGATCTTACAATTTACGCAATTAATTTATCCAAATGATATATTGATTGGGGCTGGAATTTTGATAATTTCTTCTAAAACTCCCAATTTACTACGAGCAAATAAAACAGCTTTCTCCTGATCTTATAAATCTGCATCTTAACTGTTGAGAATTTAAATGATCAAAATAAGCCTTTGACTTTTCTAAATGCATTTTCGATGGGAAATGATAACATAAGGATCCTCCTATGATGTATTGCTGCTGCTGACCTTCTTGTGTATAATGAAGGTTTAAAATAGTTTAGGTAAACAGGAAGACAGCAGTTTACCATGAAAAGCAGTAATGTTTTTCTTTGGAAAGGAAGTTATTTAGAGGAAGTTTGTAGCTCTGTTGTCCTGAGTTGTAAGATCTATCTGTAAGCTCGACAGAAATCTCTGAAGGAAACTGATTGGTAACAATTATTTTTGAGCTTCTTTTAGGTACAATCTCGATAAGATCAGCAGGAACTAAAGTATTCTCTTGGCTGCTGTTCCAGCAAAGCATTAATAAGCAGGGATACACAGTTGGATATATTTAGATTTAAGGATACAATGGTATGCCTTGATTCAACTATTCACTTATTACATGTAACATGCTTCTGACGATTTCCTTATCCAGATTTCTAGGACAGTGCTCGTCAATTCATATTCCTGTTAATGCTTACTTCCCCTTTTTTTTATATTTTTGAGAATTAGTTGGCTCAGAGTTTTGCCTGTGGGTTAGAAATCTGTAAGTTTAAGTGCCCTTTGAGAACATGAGGACACAATCTAGACATTCCCATGCAATAATGATGGAGTGCATTTTTTTTGACAGAGGTGTAGTCTTACAGATGAGATATTGAACAGTGGTCACACTTGATCACTTCATATGAATGTAACAGATTTTACAGCTATATTTGAAGAAAATAAGAGAAAGTCTGCCAATCTCAAAGATCTACTGGTCATATATTAAGGGTGGCACAGTGGTTAGGACTGCTGATTTATAGTACCTGGGACCTGGGCTCGATTCTGCCATTGGGTTACTGTATGTATGGAGTTTGCAAATTCTCTCCATAGCTGTGTGGGTTTTCTCCCACAATCCATAGATGTGCATGTTAGGTGGATTGGCCATGCTAAATTGCCCATTGTGTGCAGTCTTGGTAGATTAGCTGTAAGAAATGCAGGGTTACAGGGCCAGGGTAGGGGGTTGTATCTGGGTGAGATGCTTTCTGGAGGATTGGTGTAGACTGGATTGGCCAGATGGCCTGCTTCCACACTGTAGGGATTCACCAATATCATTGTAGTTTCTGGGACTTTACAGTGACAAATTGACTGCCACCTTTGCCTACATAACAGCAGTGACTTCAGAACTAATTCACTAAATGTGAAACAGCTTGTGAATGTGGAAGTTGCCAGAGGAATGATATTTCTTTTCATTTTGATGTGGAGCTGCCAGTTTTGGACAGGAGTGGACAAAGTCAGAAGCTGCAGGACACTAGATTATAATCCAACAAGTTTATTTGGAATCACGCAAGATTTCGGAACGCACCCCGTTCATCAGGCTGCACATGGCAAAGGGGCTGCGCTCCGAAAACTTGTGTGATTCCAAATAAACCTGTTGGACTATAACCTGGTGTCACATGACATCTGACTCTTCATTTTGAGATAGTAGGAACTGCAGATGCTGGAGAACCTGAGATAACAAGGTGTAGAGCTGGATGAACACAGCAGGCCAAGCAGCATCAGAGGAGCAGGAAATCTGACGTTTTGGGCCTAGACCCTTCTTCAGAAGGGTCTGAAGAGTCATTTCTGAAGAAGGGTCTAGGCCCGAAACGTCAACTTTCCTTCTCCTCTGATGCTGCTTGGCCTGATGTGTTCATCCAGCTCTATACCTTGTTATCTCTTTTCATTTTGAGTTGCCTTCTATTTTTCTGAGAATCTCCTTGATGCCTTTTATCTTGGTGTTACCAAACTTTAACTTTTGCAATTCCAAAGAGTGGAGAAAATAACTAAAGAAAACAAGGAGCAGAATCTTCCCAGCCCCTGAGCAATGTGGGTCAGGGCGAGAAACTTGAGAAACTTGCATGAGGCGTCCAGCGAGGAGCTCCATGCTATTAAAAGCAAACGGTCCTGTTTTCCAGCCAAGCGTTGTAAGGCGAGAAAAGATTCTCACCAGTGAGCAGTGAGAGGCCTATTTTCATACATTCGCACGCATTGACATCTTAGTGTTCCTTAATCTCATCTCATCAATATGCAATTTGACATTCTCTCACCTTCCGTACAGAAACTAGACAGTGACAGTTTCTCATACGAAAATCAGAGAGGGCAAATGGTGATTCCATCTAGCCATCAACCCACCTTACACTGTGACTCTGCTCTTCAGTGCTTCATGTTGGAGCACACCACCACTATTCATTGTAATGCCGCTGCCAGGATTGACTTGGGCTTCCCCTCTTGTCTAGGGCTGGTTCTGGTCTTCTAGGTCTGGTCAGTCTGATGATGTTCCCCTCTAAGTACAAGGAGCTCGAGATACTGCCAGTCGAAGGTGCTCTCTGCAGATGCTGTTGAAGAAGGTGCAAAAAGCAGAGAGAGCTGGAGCTCCAGGCTGCCCCCGTATTCCCCTCTTCATGTGCTTCTTGAAGATTCTATGGCCTGTGTCCAATACTAGCATCAGGCAGGGACAGGAAGACCCAATAGCATTACTACATTCTATATTTGGAGGTCATAGAACATGGTTTTGAATCTTCAACTGTCAAGTGCTGCCCTTGTCACACTGTGCCTCTGGGCTCCTACAGCCTGAGTAGATTTTTCTAGCAAAGCAGGTTCACTGGAGGAGGTGTAAACCACAGTTCATTCTGAAACAACGTGGGCATTAGTACCTGAACAATCAATTCCAGGCCTATCTGGTTTTGACGGGAAGTGGATTGTCCAAGGCCTGGCTGCATGAATACTGTCTGCTCCAACTCTGTAGTTTGCAAATTGCAGAAACCAGTTACGTTTAAACCTGGCTTCCACATTTCATGTTCTTATCCATGCTCAATATTTCTCTTACAATACGTGGGTCACCTGACCATAGGCGAGGCGAGTATTTAGTTGAGTTGAGTACATGGGTGAGGTGGTTGAGTGGATAGATAGGTCAGGAATTGGTCGGATCAGGTTTGAAGAGGAGTTGGGTAGTGAGGCAATTGATTGGTTAGCGAGGCCTGGTGTGTGGGGTAGAGGGCTGGGACATGGGAGGGTTCAGGTCTCAAAATTATTAAACTCAATATTGAGTCTGGAGGGCTGCAGGGACCCCAAGTGGAGAATGAGGTGTTGTTCTTCCACTTTGCGCTGAGCTTCACTGGAACACTGCAGCAAGCCAGAGACAGAGATGTTGGCCAGGGAACAGAGTGATGTGTTAAAGTGCCAGGGAACTTCAAGCTCAGGGTCTTCTTTGCAGGCAGATTGTAGATGTTCCTGCGAAGCAGTGACCCAGT
The DNA here is from genome assembly GCF_021869965.1 of Rhincodon typus. Lineage (NCBI taxonomy): Eukaryota > Metazoa > Chordata > Chondrichthyes > Orectolobiformes > Rhincodontidae > Rhincodon > Rhincodon typus. Next base: position 81,294,075 of record NC_063337.1, read on the forward strand.
CTACACTTCATTTCCCCAATGTAGAGGAGACCACATTGTGAGCAAAGAAGACCCTGAGTTTCGAGTTGCCTGCCACTTTAACACACCACCCTATTCCCTGGCCAACATCTCTGTCTCAGGCTTACTGCAGTGTTTCAGCGAAGCTCAACGCAAGCTAGAAGAGCAACTCCTCATTTTACGCTTGAGGACCCTGCGGCCCTCCAGACTCAATATCGACTTCAATAATTTTAGGGCCGGAACTCATCCATATCCTAATCCCCTACCCCACACACCAGGCCTTGTTATCAGATAGCCTGCCATTACACACTATTGTTAGCCACTAAGAGTCTCCATTAACAGCTATTCACCCTCCGAGCCAAATCGTTATCGACTCCTTCATCTGTCTAACTGCTCTTCTCTCTCTTTGCGCTCTATCGCCACCTATTGTTTGGTCCTTACCTCCTCCCCCGACCCTATCTTCAGCATATAAACCGACATTTTCCCAGCTACCATCAGTTCTGAGCAAGGGTCACTGGACCTAAAACATTAACTCTGACTTTTCTCCGCAGATGCTGCAAGATCTGCTGAGCTTTTCCAGCTACTTCTGCTTTTGTTCCTGATTTACAGCATCCGCATTTCTTTCGGTTTTTATTTAAAGTAGGGGGTACATTTCTAAAGTCGGTGCAGGAGTAGAGGGACCTGGATTCACAGATCATGAAAGGTGGTGGGATAGATGGAGAGAGCAGTTAATAAAGCATATAGTGTAATCAGATTTATTAGCAGGAGCTTAGAGTATAAAGGCAAGTAGGCACTGTTGAACTTGCATAAGACACTTGTTTGAGTATTGCGTACAATTGTGGATGAAACATTTTAGGAAAAAACTGAATATGTTGGAGAGAGTGAATAGTTCAGGGAATAAGAAACTTGAATTATGACGTTAGATTGCAGCAGTTGGTGTTTTTCTCCTTGAAGAGAAGAAGGATGAGGGGAGATTCAATAAACGTTTTCAAAATCACGTGCAGACTGGATAGAGTAGATAGAGAGAAGCTGTTCCCACTCCTAAAAGAAACATGAGGGCATAGATTTGAATTGAGGTGCTAAAAAAACAAGAATGATGGGGAAGAAAACTACTTATCTGCTTTGAGTGTAATTAGGGTATGGAATGCACTGCCTGGAAATGTGGTAGAAGTAGGTTCAATTGAGACATTCAAGAAGGCTTTGGATGATTATTTCTTTAAAAACAATGTGCAATGGAATGGGGAGAAAGCAGGAGATTGGCACTATGTTGTGATGCTCACTTGAAGAGCAGGTGCAGACCCAATGGCCTTCTTCTGTGCGATAACACTTTTGTGATTTTGTGATTGGGAAGGCTGGATAAATGGTGGCTGAAGGCCACAGAAAGGTGTTGGAGCTGAAGGAAGAGTGGACCAGGGTGTGCCGGAGGGAAGGGTGCCTGCGGAAGGCGGACAAGGGAGGGGGTTGGAAAGGGAATATATGTCTGGTGGTGGCATCTTAACTCTAATCGTAATCAATTCCTTCATCCGTCCAACTGCTCTTCTCTCTCTTTGGGCTCTATCCCCACCAGGGCAGCCTGGCAACCTCCTTCACCACCGGCTATGTATAAAAGTGGCAATGGCAGTGGTTTCCCACTGATCAGAGGTCCGTGGCCTAGTAATGCCATCCATTGCCCTCACTATCACTTTACTGGTGTCAGAATAGGCCCCCTGCTGCATAGAGCAGTTGCTCGGTATGTCATAGCTCATGGTGGAGGCTAATCAAAAACTAACACATACAAATTGGCAAAAGCTGGTGGTAGGCCAGAAGATAGGGAATGTTTTAGGAACCAACAGTGGATGACTATAAAGTTAATAAAGAGTGATGAAATTGATCATAAAAATAAATTAGCAGAAAAAATAACAGACAGCAAGTACTTCTATGAGTATATGAAATGAAGGGAGTAGCTAAAGTTAGCGTGGGGCCCTTGGAGAATGCAACTGGGGGATGAATAATGGGGAACAGGGAAATGACAGATAATTTAAACCAATATTTTATATTGGTTATCATGGTGGAAGACAGTATAAACATCTCAAAACAGGATGCTAATGGGAAGAAAGATCTCGTATCAATCTCTATGACCAGGGATAAAGTATTTGACAACTAAAGGGGCTGAAGGCAGAAGTCACCACCACCTGGTAGCCTGCATGTAATTGTTATAAAGAAAGTGGCTGCAGAGATAGTGGAGGCATTGTTCATAATATTCAATTGTTCAAAACTCTCTAGATTCTGGGATGGTCGCAGTAGATTGGAAAACCACTAATGTGATGTCCCTGTTCAAGAAGGGAGGGTGACAGCAGTAAACTATCCAACAGTTAGCCTAACATCTGTCAAGAAAGGATGTACTGGTATTTGAGGCAGTTCAAATGCAATTGGCTAGGCTGATTCCTGGGAAGGAGTGGTTGACTTATCAAGAAGAGTTAAACAGGCTAGGCATTTATTCAAGAGAGTTTAGAAGATTGAGGGGTGATCTTATTGAAACGTACAAGATTCTGAAGGGGCATTTTTTTACTATTCACTCGTGGAATGTGGGTATCACCAGCTAGCCAGCATTTATTGCCCATCCCTTTTTACCTTTGAACTGAGTGATTTGCTAGGCCATTTCAGACGGCTGATGAGAGTCAACCACATTTCTGCGGGTCTGGTGCCACATGTAGGCCAGACCAGCTGAGGTTCGTGGATTTCTTTCCCTGAAGGATGTTAGCAAACCAGATGGGTTTTTCTAAAAATTGACAATGGTTTCACGGTCATCAGTTGATTCTTAATTCCAGATTATTATTGAATTCAAATCTCACCACCTGCAGTGGCCGTATTTAAACCCAGGTACCCAGAACATTACCTGAGTTTCTGGGATTAATACTTTAGCGATAATACCACTAGGCTATCGCCTATCCTTACGCTTGACAGGGTAAATGTTGAGAAGATGTTACCACATGTGAGGGAGTCTTAAACAAGAGAACATAGTTACAGAATAATGAGACACTCATTTAAAACAGAGCTGCAAAGGAATTTCTTCTCCCAGAGGGGAGCAAATGCCTGTAATTCTCTACCTTAGGGAGTTGTGGAGGCTTTAAAACTGAAAACATTTAAAGGGGTATTCAAAATATCATTGAGTTGAGGACTATGAGGAGCTGGTATGAAAAAGGAATTGAGACCTAGGCCAGATCAGTAATGATCTTGCTGAATTGTGGGGAAGGCTTGAGGAACTAAATGTCTACTTCTGGTCCTAATTTCAGGTACTCCATGTCCCACAAAGGATCCCCAGTTGCACTGGATGTCCATGTGGCTTCAATGTCCACTGGAGAGTTCAACCTCACAGAAGTGATGTCAGCCTTTCTCCCTGCAGCTACCTCCATTGGTATTCATGCAGGTTTGCATTAGTACTGGCTGTTAGGATCATTTTTATTTTCTTCTGAATTCTAGGATAAGTTAAATGTCCTCTGCCGTGTCAACAAGGATTGCTGATTGAAAGGTGACCCAGTTCAGGTCACAACGATAGTTTTTCAATAATTTATAGTTTATAGTTTTAAGAAACTCCATTTTGACATTGTTATTATTGCATGCAGTGGATTGTTGACAGTGTGGCTCAGCGTTAGAACTCTTTCTAGAGTTGAAGTAAATATTGAGTGAAGAGAAAAACAGGATGAATTGCCATAAATTTGAAAAGCGGGTTGGGGGTACTGTTATCGTAAAGCAAGAATGAATCATGTCAGCAAAGATTGTTTGCTATCTTGAATATGCATATTTGACTAAATTAACATGTGCAAATGTTATAATTTACAATATGCTGTTTGCCCCTATGTATGTTGTACATTTACTTCCCAAGAGTAGTAGTCTTTTACTTGAGATGGAGCATATTTAAACAATATGGATATGTGCTGAAGGTTAGTAAGTTGCAAGGAAATGCAGCTGCATCCGAGTAAGTGTTTACTTATGTATGACTGCATTTTATGTGCCAAAATGAAACTTTTAATAATGAGGCAAATTTTACCACTGATTCTGTTTGGTGCTCTTCCAAGGCTTAGATCAAATATATTAACAGATATTTTATTTTAAATGAAAATAACATATCATTTAAAGTTAGTACATATTCAGTGAAAGCTGCTGAAGCAAACTTGTGATCATTTTGCAATCAGCAGTGATATGCAATGCAAATAATATTTCATATTTGATTGCATGATTTAATTTGAAAAATAAATTCCATTGCTGTATGCAATTCCCATCGGTCTATGCGCAATTTTGAACAAAGCAATAAATGATAAGAGAGATTCCAGTAAGCTACATGTTGCTTTCAGTATAAATTGATTGTTGTTGTTAAAAAAAATGCTACTAGTAAATCTCAAGCTACATTTCTCTGCAAACTGCACCATCAAATTAAACAACATAGGCAGAATAATTGGGAAACTTTAAAAGGAATATAAAACAGCAAAATCAAAACAAAAGCAATGCTTAGGCTTTATTGTTATGATATGTAGTCATCACTTTACTTTGAATGTTTCACTTTGCATTTCTTTTTTTGATTTAGAAGTCTCCCTTTGGATGATAACTTGCTTCGAGAATTCCCTAAAATATATCGTTACTGCAATATGACTTATGTAATGAAGTTCTCCCTTTCTATGATGTATGTTTTGTCATGTGTTTGGGATCTAACTCTGTTTAGTTTCACAAATTAAGGCTGCCTGAGTCCTTGGAACTTGCTGTATGAACATTATGGGCAGCTTAATCTACATACACACACTCCTCACTCTCAAGTCCGAGATTCTACTTCCTTCCAGCTCTCACTGCATAATCATGTGATGCTGTCACCCTCACTACGTCCCCATTATCGTATGTACTTCTGAGGTTAATTCCATTTCTCCATGACATATATAGGCCAGAATAGGAGGAAGCACAGAAAATCTGGGAAGTTAGAATTATAATCAAAAACAATAGGAGTACCCATCTTGCCACTAATCAAGCCAACAGAATATTATAGGCTTAAAAGACTCTGAAGTTTCAAGAAAAAGCCAGTAAAACTTGCAAATGGTAAATACTGATTCTACTGACGTTGCATCCTTCCCAATGGAGTTTAGGTGCGTCCAGTACATTCTTTCCAAGTATTATTAGTATTTTACTGTTTCTTTCCGTGTGTGTGCGCGCATGTGTGTGTGTGTGCGCGCATGTGTGTGTGTGTCTGTGTGTGTGTGTGAAGGAGTTGTGTAGCACATGGGCACTCTCTAGCATGCTGCCTATGTACGCTTAGATTGCAGATTATTGTGCGCGCCCAATAATTTTCCTCAGGCCTGGAAATGACCTCCCCTTGAGAAGAGTGTTAAGTATGAGTCATGCCGAATAGAGACCGTTGGTAGGTGATTGATGGAGTTTACTGAATGGAGTTCACTGTGTGAAAATTGGTAAGTATATAACTTGTACACATTAAACTTGACTACTGATGTCAGTTTGTTGACATTTTTGTGGTATTGCATCCAGATCCCCTGAGTTATGCTGCTAATGTTGATTGCAACAGCTCTCTGCGCCCATTGCCTTTGGAATGTCTGGTTGGAGGGCCTTTTAGCCCTGTGGTAATAGAGGACCTCTCTCAGTCCATTCCACTCACATCCAGCTTCACCCTCATGATATAAACTCTTTTGTTTACAAGCTGCAGCATGTTTAAACATGCACCACTTGCTTTCCCCATCTTCTCCTGTGCACCTCTTGCATCAAAGTATCCAGTGTTCCATCAGACATTTTTGAGGCATCCTCTCTGGCCTGTTGTGACAATTGCACTTTTCCTAAATGCCTCTTTAACCAGTCCAGCAGCTGTTTCAGCCACAGTTCACATTGTTTTTAACAGAGACAGGCTTGCTCTCCATAATGAAGATTAGATTTAACTGGGGCTAGCTTCCCATGAATCTACATCCCCTGCTGAGGCAAGTTGCAACTCGACAGCACATTTAGCACTGGGCTGTTTGTAGCTCTCATTTAAATTCACAGCCAATGTAATGATTGCGTGTTGCCTGCCCTGGTTCAAACTGACATGAGTTAATTGCCCAGTGTGACTAATTACCACCTGATCCAATCTTTCCCTCACATTGTAGGGTTTGGTTGTACTGTTTGAAATCAGATGATTTCCTGTTACGGAGGTTGAGGAAATCTGACATGAATGTCTTAAAGGAAACAGCTGCAGCAACAATCAGAGAAAGGTAAATAATGGAACAAAATTCAGGACTTTATTTACTCAATCACTTTATTTATATTTGCAGGGTTGTGCTTTATGGCAAAAAATGTTAATATTTGGTTAAAAAAAAACTTCTGTCTGCACATGTTGAAGGTTTAGCAAAGCATATCAATATTTTCTGATTGTCAATAATTATTTGACAATTTAGCAACTTACTAAAAGCCATTTGGCCAATTTTTAATTCTGCACCAGACTTTGGCAAGAGATAGCAGATTTAATTTAAACCTTTTGGCCTTGATCCTCTTTCCTGCTAAGTTTGGATGTAGAGAAGCTCACAGTCACTTCCCACCTGGTCAACAGTCAAGCCAAGTTTGGGACAGTATAGTTGCTCAGTGGTTAGCACTGTTCCCTCATAGTGGGATGCTCTTTGGAGAGTCAGTATGAGACTTGATAGGCTGAATGGCCTGCTTCCACACTGTAGGGATTCTGTGGCTCCTGATTTTTGATGGGTCTTCTTGCTGTCTGCTCAGCAGAACAGGGGAAAAGTGAGAATTGTAAGCCTGAACAGTTTTAACTCATCGCCCATTTAAGATTAAAGTCACAGCTTCTAGCAATTTGGGTTCAGTTGATATTGCGTCGAATTTGCATGCAGAATGCTCAATCATTATTCCAGACCGCTTGTTATAATTGTCTGTCAAAGCCTTATGAAGTGCATTAGAAGCAGATTCAAAAGATAAAGATTATGTTTCCTTCTGCTGCCTGACTTTTTTTTTCAATGTCTTATCATAAAAAGTCATTGCTGAAAGGTCAAGACAATGCCCTCAAGCAAGAGCTATGATACATGAAAGTGCTGTGAGAAATTTGAAAGTACACTGCAGGGAAAGTAGGTTGTGCCCTGCGCAAAAGGACAGAATGCACAGGAAGTGTTAAGTAAGTGAGGGATGCACAACATCAGTCTAGCATAATCTTTACATTATTTTTATATCATGCAGTGACAGTATTTGCTTATTGAATTTATAGCATCATGAAGGGCAGATGTAAACCCTTTGGCCCCTCATGCCTTTACTAGCTCTATGAACAAGCTTATAATTCAGTGAATCTCTGTGTATTCACCACAGTGTAGAATATCACACTTCAATGATTTTAAGCAAGCCTTGTCTCATTTAATGTTAATTTGATCTGCCTTCAAAGAGACTAAAGAAACGAGCAAAGTGAAATCTCGTAGAATCCCTACAAAGTGGAAGCAGGCCATTCAGCCCATACTGACCCTCTGAAGACCATCCCACTCAGACCCACTCCCCCCTATCCTGTCCCTGTAATGCTGCATTTCCCATGGCCAACCCACCTAGACTGCTCATCCCTGGACAATACGGGCAATTTAGCTGGCCAATCCACCTAACCTGCACATCTTTGGATTGTGGGAGGAAACCAGAGTACCCTGAGGAAATCCATGCAGATAAAGGGAGAATACTAAGACTGGAATCGAACTCAGATCCCTGGTACCTTGAGGCAGTAGTGCTAACCACTGAGCCACTGTATCTGGTACAGACCATGCTCTGCTGTTCCTCAAAGTAGGTACAAGGCTAAGTCAATAAAATTCTATAAAACAATTGAAGACATTGAATCGGCAAGGACTCGAAATATTAACTCTGATTTTTTTCTTCACAGATGCTGCCAGACCTGCTGAGCTTTTCCAGCAACTTCTGTTTTTGTTATAATCCCCACTGTTCTCTCTGAAAGGAGAAACCTTTTGACATATAACCTTGTTCTATGGTAGTATAATTTACCCAATTCAAACAATGTGCCTACATTGTCATAGATTTGTCCAAATGCTTGATTGATAGTAGAGCTTAAACGTTGCTTAAAAAAAACACGTTAAAGTGTTTCATCTACAGGACTGTCACACAGGAAGCCCAACTTTGAAAGGAAACACCAATTTATGCAGCATGAGGAGAAGGTGCTGATTGGTTGGTCTATGGTGAGTATGGCAACATAGTAAGATCTGTTAACAGTAAATTTTCATTGGCTGGTTGACTTCACACTAGGTGAACAAGCTCTGACTGTTCGAGGTGTTTTTAAGGGGAGAGAATGCATCAGGGATTCGCCACCTCCATAACCCTTCCCTCAAGGCACAACGTGATGCTTGGACAAACTCAATTTGCCTCCACAGAGCAGGGTCCTGTGAGTGATTATATTTAGTTTGTAGCACACTCAAATTAATCTCTAAATTGGTCTTCCATTTCAATGTTTGATTCATCATGGCCCAGTCTTGATGATCGCAAGATTAAAAGCTTTGAGTTTGGATCTCTTTAAAGACATGTTAATAGTTAGCTCCCTCATTATTTCAAATCATACCAATGTCTAACCTCTTCTAGGGTAAGAGAACCTAGCTATCTGACTGCAGGATGTTCAAGTGAGTCATTAATCAAACCCTCCTCTGATCAATAGACAGGGACTCTACGACTTGCACTTTGTGAGGGAACCAGCACTGAATATTGTAATTTAGCTCTTGTACAAGAGCACTGGGGTTCTGTTTATTTTAGATTGGCTATTCTTATATAGATACCTTTATTGCATAAACTCTAGCAACTGGCTTACTACTTTTACTGTCTCACATAATGCAACACCTGTGTCTCTTTCCTGTTTAACTGCCTTTATTTCAGAGCTTAGAACTGTATAAATATGCTTGGCATTAACCTGACCCTATCTACGTGCAAAGCACTCAGTTTATCTATGTTAATGTCTCCAGCTGCATTACAAGTTATGACACAAAACTGGCAACTGTAATCATAAATAAAAGAGTCACCTTCAAAAATAGGCCAATGAGATGAATGGACGGAGTTTATTTAACTGAAGGTGTATCGCTCATTCGTCCCAATGTGTCAACAAAACTTAACTTGTTTAATTTATCATTGCCAGATTTTTTTGAGAGGAAATAATAGCTATGTTCCTGCCTGCAACATGTTAAATTTGATCTGAATGATTGACATGATATTATTTCTTCACAGAGATTCATCAGTAAGAAAGCAAAGGAAAAAAATATGAACATTGTCATAGGTAGTAGGAACTGCCGATGCTGGAGAATCTGAGATAACAAGGTGTAGAACTGGATGAACACAGCAGGCCAAGCAGCATCA
>NC_063337.1:81303801-81389486 GCF_021869965.1 Rhincodon typus
CCTGCTGTGTTCATCCAGCTGTACACCTTGTTATCTCTTGTACATTGTCATATCTTAGTTCATAGAAAAATGCTTTTCTGTGGAATCCCAGAGTGAGTAGATCATTGGTACCTGAAGTGGACGTGAAGTCCAGACAATAATATAAATGAGGTGAGAGGGTTCTACAAAGGGTTTGTCCCTTATGTTCTCTCGACACCTTACGCTGGAGGACACATGCAATGGTTGCAAAGCATGTGGGCAGTGGCAGCAACTGATCCTTGCAGGTCGGAGTTTCTGATGTGTATTGATGGTGTGGCCAGGTGGGTAGATATAACTAAGATCATCTTTGTTTTTGGGACATCATTGGCTTCACAGAGCTGGATGCTTTTGTTGCCTGCTGTTTTTCAGTATTACCACAGCTGCAAGCCTTCCTGCCCCTACAGAAATGGCTAAATTTTCACCCATGATTCTGAGCACAGACTACTGCCAAAGAGGTGGATCAAGAGGAACAGCCTCTGGATTTTCTGCAATTGACCAATCTCTTAGTGGTTGGCAGAAAGAAGAATACTGGAACCAATGATTTCCAATCGTCAAGCATGCCGAAGATGCTGTCACAAGATGTTTATATTTATCAATGCTTTTCTGTGACTATGTGACTCTCTGCTTCAGGATGTGTTTATACATAAAAATGAAATGCCTCACGTTGTGATGAAAGAGCAGTGATCAGTGTTTAACATGAAAGCAGTCTAAAGCTGATTCAGCAAATAAGTATTTGACTGTTACATTAAGACTGTAGATCTGCTGTAACAATGTGAGAGCTGACACAATGAAGATGTAAATTATATAGTGCCGATGTAAACACAATGAGTGTGGAAAGTTTTGGACAGGATACCAGAAGTCTGGGTTTCACCATGATGTTCTAACTTAGTGGTGTGTGTGTGTTCTGCTACTGTTGGGTTTCTTAGCTGGAAACCCACCTAATCAACAGCTTGGCTTCTGTTCAGCCAAGGAAAATCTGAAGGTATTCACAAGATTGGGCTGGTCCATTCTCCAATTTTGAAGGAGGCAGAGTGTTGTGAGGAGGTATTTCTGTTCCCCAGAGTTTTTTTTAAAAAAGATATCAGAAAGGGTTAACAATGCTAATACTTTTGTTGTTGTGTACGTGGACTTCAAAAAGGTTTTTGATACAATGGCACACCACAGATTTGCAAACAAAGTTAGACCCCATGGAATAAGGGTGACAATAACAACGTGGATATGAAATTGAGAGATGAGAAACAGACACCAATGATTAATAAATATTTTTCAGTATCTACTGGAGCTCCCAGCTCTACTGGAGAGATTAGTGATCTGGATTTTGGTGTACGGGGAAACATTTCAAAGATTGCAGACAATACAAAACTGGGGAGCATTGTAGACTGTGAGGAGGACTTCAAAAGGATACTGACGAATTGCTGAAGTGTGCAGAGAGATGGCAGTTGAAGTTCAATGCAGAGAAGTGTGAATGTGTAACATTTTGGTAGAAAAAACATAGAGAGAGTGTGTAATATTAAGGTTGCCCATCTAACAGTCTGCAGGAAAAGAGAGATGTGGGTGTATATATACATAAGTGTTCAAGGGTGGCAGGCAGGTGGAGAGAGCAGTTAATAAAGCATACAGTATCCAAGGCTTTATTAATAGAAGCAAGGAGGTTATGTGAACTTGCTTAAGACGGTAGTTAGATCTAAGCTGGAGTACTCTGTACAGCTCTGGGCACCACATTTCAGAAAGGATGTGTACAGGAGAGGTTATAAGCATGATGCTCCAGGGATGAAAAACTTCAGTAGTAGGATAGATTGGAGAGGTTAAGATTATTTTCCTTGGTGACGTGATGGCTGACGGAAGATTTAGATCAGGCCTTCAGAATTGTGAGAAGTCTGGATCAAGAAGCAGAAGGCAAAGTTTTAAAGTGTATTACAAAAGAAGCAAATCTAAAGTGTGAAAATTGTTTTCACACAGCACATAGTTAGGGTCTGGAACGCACTGTTTGGAAGTGAGGTGGAGGCAGATTCGACACGAACATTCAAGCGGTCATTGATGATTATTTGAATAGAACCAATGTGTAGGTTTATGGGGAAAAGGCAAAAGAAAGGCATTGGATCATTTTGGAGAGCTGGATCTTTTATGCTGTAAAACATATGTATTCTGTGATCCTAGACCATAGCAATGCTGTTAGGGGCACTACTCTCAAAGCTGTCCTCATATCTCCTACATTGCTAGGTCTCCTAAAGCTTAGTAATCTCAGCAAGCCTTATATAAAACTGTAAACTATGTTAACTCAAATGCTTTGAACCTCATTTAAATATTTAAATTGCTAAACCTTGCCCTCAAAGCAGGTTGGTAACACACCTCTTGTCTCAATTTCATTTAAGCATGCAAGTGAAGGCTTTTGGAATGAGTTTGAGATTTTTCAAGTTTCAATATCTGATCTGATGACAACCTTACACAACAAAACATCTACGCTGTCCTCCTCACTTACTCCTTGCAGCGAGTTCCACATTCTTGCAATTCTTTGGGCAAAAAATGTACTGACTACACTTATTGGAATCATTAGTGACTGTCAAGTGACTATCCATTCTGCTACTTGTACCCTGACTTTACATGGTCCATTTTTAAGACACATAATAGCTAAAGCCAGGACAGTGGGTCAGAACACAAAGTGTCTGGGCACTCTTAACTCGAAATTCAAAATGTGCTTTTTTATTTCTGTTAAAAAGGTGGGATGATTCAAACAAAAAATGCTGTGAATATGAATTGAATGGCTGGAGATGGAGGCTGATGGAATACTACACATATGGTGTGAAGAGAACCTTAATCAACAGCTCTTCAAAGCAGGGGAAGAGGCAGGTCACAACAGATCTGTGATCTCTCGTGGTGACAGAGATAATGAGGGATTGAAGATCCCTGTTCAACAGCAAGCAGCTGCCTGAAGGTTATGTCACAAACTGCACACACACTTTGTGTTTCCCTAGCTAGTGGCTAGGAGGGAGGGGACAAACCACATTAACCTCCTCTCGGCATGCCTTCTCCTCAGGGATCAGCGTTGTACCATTGCGCGTTAAAGGGGTGGAAGAATGCCAGCAAGGCCTCTCAGGAGGTTCATCCCAGGGCACTCCACGTGTGGCCTGTCACTCTACTGATCCTCTGCCACTAACTTCCTCACCTCTAATAGTATAAGCTAAGAAGGATACATGAGATCTCGCCCTCTTGAAAGCCGGAGTCTTCACTGTCTCAAACTACCAAAGGACATCCAGCAAGATCATTTCAGGTAATGCAGAATAGCAGTCAGCAGGTCGTTTTTTACATTATCTATGGATATTGATGCTGTGTTTTGGTGTAGTAATAGAAAAAGAACGATTAATAAACTGTAATTGTGTAAAGATAGTTCAGGTGTCTAATCTTTGTATAGATGATTCTTATTTGGAAATACATGTTTAAATTCACTTTATTCATGCCCACTGTATTTTTATTATGATGTCAGTTGTTGTAATCGTTGGGTGCATTGAACATTGCTTCCAATCAGTGATGTGGCTGAACCATTTATTGGGTCACGCCACCAGCAATGGCATCTCGGAGTATCATGACAAGGCCCTAGGATTAATCGTTGGGCTTTATATGCTCAGGATGAATCTGGAAAGCTACCTGACCTCCATCCCTCTGTTGGTGCTGCCTGAGCAGTGACAGTAGCTGATTTATTGCATGTCTTATTGGCAACCACATGACAGAGCTCTTTGCAAGGTATTGCTCCCCGTTAGAACATGTGCCAGTGAGACATGTGTGACTCTCTGCCAAATTAAAAATATATCTGGATTCCAATATAGCGTGCATTTGGGCTTGCCTGTGCCAAAGGCTTTGCAGTATTTTTCCTTCCAGGTGCTGGATGATTTCAGTTTTATCGAGGTAATGTTCCAGTCCAGCTGGCCCTGACATTGTGACTTTGAGCAACATATATTTTGCCAGTGAGATATTATATTTCAGATTGGCTCATATACAAGGTTACTGTACCAGCAGCATCAGGTGAAAATGTTAACTTTAATGCAGCCATAAGGCAAAAATATAATTCAATGAAACATCTGTGATCATGAGAGAACACTGGGCTCCCAGCCACCAGCACATGATGGCCTATAATGTGTAGAAATGACGCTGGTCAGGAATCTGGTGGCAGTGAAGGTGTCAAGGGCATGTGTATTATGTAGTACCAATGCCCAGCCTATGCTGCTGTATCCATACCACCCACCCCTTCATCCGCAGCATTGCTTTCCCCTTCCTCCTCAACAGTGAAGATATCTAGTTCTTGCACCCCCCATCTGGCTCCCCTACTTTGCTGGGCAAGGTTGTGTTGGGTGCAGCAGACCATAATAACCCTGGATACACTCCCTCTGGTTCATACAGTAGTACTCTGCTTGAGCAGTCTAAGCAATGAAATCTCATTCTTAGGATTTAGTAGTTTGCTGTATTGTTGTCCCTGTTAGGACATAGGTAACATCATACCACTCTTCAGCTGCACTTTGTGGGTTCTGCATGGTTTCATTAGCAAGGTCCTCAATAGGTATCGCCTGGTACCAAGGAACCAGCCCTGCAGGTGATGATGAGGAGAAATCTCAAATGGCACCTGTGAGTTAATAAGGATATATGAATCATGCAATTGCCCTGGGTAGTGTGTGCGCACGCACTCAGATACACACAGACACACACACACAGACACACACACAGACACAGACACACACACACACACATACACTCTCTCAAACAAGCAAACACACACACACACGCTTTCTCTCAAATAAGCACACACACACACTCTCTCTCTCTCTCTCTCAAACAAGCACACACACGCATACATACACACACACACTCGCTCTGAAACAAACAAACACACACACACTCTCTCTCTCTCTCAAACAAGCACTCACACACACACCCCTAACTGAAGGGGCAGTATTACATTCCCCTGATCATGTTTGGATGTTAGTTGATTGAGACTCTAGAATTAGACAAGAATGAGAACGCTTGTGACCATTGTTCACATATATTAAATGCATGATGCTAAGGGCTGTCCCTTTATATGGCCAATTGTATGGACCAATGACTCTGCCCAACCAAAACCACTCTTCCCAACACAAGGAATCACATTTTTGAATCTGCTGCAATTTCAGGATTAGTTACAGGAAATAGTGTGAGTCACTTATAATACTTCCACCGTCACCTCCTCTCCTCCTCAGAGACTCAACAACCACCTCAAATTCCTTGACCCACCCAGTAAAACCATTTATATCTCTCTCTTATCTTTGAAACTCCCATCATTACCCTCGACCCTATAACCATCACCTTCGCATGCCCTCTCTCCGCTCTGAGCCAATACCTTTTTTCTGTGTCAAAGTCACCATTACCAATGTGAAATATGCATCAACTGTGCGATATAATTCCATGGCCCCCACATCCAATGTATGAGACAACATTATATCCAACCTGGAACTCCCATGCTATTGTATCCCACTCTCCCTCTTCCTGTGACTATTGCCTCTGATGAACAGTTTGCTTTAGTCCTCAGGACCTTATTATTGACAGCACTAATCCTACCCTTTGAGACTAACTCTACCAACCATCTCTGCCCATAAACTCCTCCCCTATTCCATAACAACATGGGCACCACATACATGACATCAGGCCCTTTCCTTCTCCACATATCCCTACACTCTGACCTTCCTTCTCTGTATGATCCAATCTCCCTCATTGCCTCCCTTCACCCTGTCCTTGGAGAGCCCTGCCTCATGCCCTTAGACTGCGGCCTCTCTCCATCCCTTTCTGGATCCCTGCTTCGGACAGCCTCACTCCCTGCTAGGGATAGTTCTGTCCTGTTGCTTCTTTGCTGTCACTACCTGATCTCAATCATAGCCCGTCATGGATCAACTCTTCCCAAAAATGGTAAGACAGCAGCTATTGCCTTCAGCTCTCATAAGTACACTACCTTTTCTGCTGCTTCCACTCATACACATGATCAAGAAAGTGCACTTAATTCTGGTGAAATTGCCGTTGAATGCCTTTGCATAATATTCAGCTGTATGTAAAAGGGCTTCTTGATGCTTTTTTTCATTTAATTGAATTGAATGATTTCATGTCATTTGTATTTAAGAAGTAAGTACAGTGAAAATTGTAATATATCGCTACGCTTCAGCACCAATTTTGAGTCACAGAAGATATTGAGATATGACTAGAATATAACTAGAAACAGAGTTCTTCCTCTCGTCTTGTGCTTTGCTCTACTTTGGGGGGGTGGGGTGTTCTTCACAATGGGCTCTGGGCCCGCCAATGCCTCCTGGGCCCACCAATGCCCCCGCCTCATAGTCCATTCCAGGAGTACCACGCAGGGGCCACCATTGCGCTACTACATTCCAGGAGTACCACACTGGGCTTACCATGCCCTGTTGATGCAAACACCAATCCCATTGATCTGCCAGGAGCACTGATCTGGGCCTACCGCATCTCTGCAGCTGAAGCCTATCATCCCGATTCCGACACCTTTTCCGCTGATAGCAGAGGATTTCCTGCTGTCGCCACCATCTTGAAAGCTGGTGCTGAGACTGCTGCCTCAAATCCTGTGCTGGTGGGCCCACCAATGCCGAAGTTGGCACGCTCTGGCACCATCTCCTGCTGCTGGGCCATCAGGAAGATCAACCCACCTTCAATTCCCTGAACACTTAACGATATAATTTCACCTCACTGATTTTAAGCTTATTGCACAATTTAGTACCCCTACCCACAAAGCTTCCCACCCTAAGAAGCAGTAAAATCTCTCATTCATTGTGTACAAAAGCAACGTCATATTCCCTGCATATTATTGATTTTGCCTCAGTTGGAGTATCAGAATCACTCTTAAACATTGAACTTTAAGAAGGCTGTGAAGGCTTGAGAGGAGATGCAGAAATGTTTTGCACAAATGGTGTCAGGACAGGAGGACTTCAGTCAAGTGGATAGATTGGAGATGCTAAGGTTGTTCTTATCATATGAGGGAAGGCTGAAAGAAGACTTGTGAGAGGTGCCCAGAATCATGTGAGATCCAGACAGAGTACATGGGGAGAAAAACTGGTCCTGCTGGCAGAATCAGAAGACAAAGTGTTTCCCACTCCCAAATGAAAATGTAGCCCATGAACCTGGAATTTCTGCCAGAGCTCAGATGGCATGTTGTGTTGGAACTCTGCTATTGCCAATTGCCTCTCTACAGGTAAAAACCCCTTCCCCCCCTGACATAATTAGTGCTGTCAGGTTGTAGCCCCCAGGGTGTAGGATTTCCTACTTTTTGAAGTCCCACTTGTAGACTGAGACAAATTCTGGTGTATTATTTGAAGCCAACAGGCTGTTGGAGAAATGTAGTTCTGCCTTCTAGATGGGTTTGGTTGGGTGCCACTGGGTGGGGAGGGGGGAAGGGTGATTTGTTGAGATGGGTGAAGGGCCTTTAGATTCTTAAGATTAGCCATTTAAAACCAAAAGAACAGTACATCTTGCATGCTGGTTAAAGGAAGCACTATGGGTTATTACCTAAATGGTTAGAGGTTACAGACCTCTGAGATGCAGAAACAGAATGATCTGGGTGTCCTGGAGCATGAGTTGCAGAAGGATTTTATGCAGGTACAGAAAGTAATCAGGCAATCTAATAGAGTCTTATGGCTTATTGTGAGGAGAATTGAATGCAAGAGCAGGGAGGTTATGCTGCAGTTATACAGACATCGGTGAGACCATATCTGAGTAGTATGTAAAGTACTGGTCACCGTGCTTAAGGAAGGATGTTAATACATTGGAAGCAGTTTAAAGAACACTTACCAGCCCAATGCCTGGAATGAGTGTATTGCTTTATGAGGAAAGGCTAGAGAGGTTGGGCCTGTTTAGAAGAATCAGAAGTGACTTAATTGAAACATATAAGATCCTGAGGGACTTGGCCACGTGGATGTTGAAAGGATGTTTGCTCTTGTGGGAGAATCTAGAACAATGAGTTATTGTTTAAAAATAAGGGGTTGTCTATTTAAACAGAAATGCACAAAAATTTTTTTTCTCAGAGGGTTATGAGTCTTTGGAATTCCTTTTCTCCAAAGGCAGTGGATGTAGAATCTTTCAACATTTTTAAGGCGAAGGTGGAAAAATTTTTGATTAACTAGGGGATGAAAAATTATCAAAGATATGCAAGAATGTAGAATTGAGGTTAAAATCAGGTATGATCTTATTGAATGACAGAGTGTACACAAAAGGGGCAATTGGTTAATCTTGTTCCATGTTCCTATGTTTGTATTAGGCAAAGGCTAGGAAAACCTCACCACATAAAGTTGGACAGGAATTGAAAATCCAGACAAACTCATTGATGGAATTGTACCTGCAGCATAAATGCCTAATGCCCCTATACAAATTAATTAACATCCTGATCAATGTCATGTTGCCATATCATAAGAAATTCCAAATATAGATCTGTAATGAAGAGTTCACATTAAACTCATGTGAAGGCAGGCAAGGATGTTTAGCGAAAGTCAAAGCGGTCTAAAATAGTTACTTTAAAGACTTGGTACAAAATAATGTACTTTAGTGCAGTTAAAAGAAAGTTTAAAACCAAGGCTAAGAGAAGGAAAGACTGTAAGGTCAGGTCAGGCCACAATGTTGATGTACAAATGTACCCAAAGTGTTTGTGAGGAAATTAATTACAATGAAGGGTCATGGAGAGAATATTGTGGATTCAGTAGCATTTTCAGGACCAGTATGGTTCAGCCACTCCACGTAACTGTAGATAAATGATCAGATCTTTGCCATAATGTAGGGGTTCGGGATTTACATAGTTTTAGATTGTTGTCAGTGCACAAGGCAAATGGCATCCTCGGATATTTTGAGAAAATGTATCACATAATCTGTCTTCCATTCCATCTTATTCTCATATCCCCTCATAAGAGAGGGTTACATGTAAAGAAAGGTAGCACTTGTAGAATCATTTGGGAATGGACTTGAAGAAAATACAGAAGTGGACATGTGCTTGCTGAACTCAGAGGTCTCTATAAAACATGTGACTCACATTCTTTACTTTCCTTACTTTTGTGCACTTTCACACTGAAGCCTATTGTAACATTTTTGTTTGAGCCCTTGCAACCTGGTGCAATGGGCACCTATTTTCCAAGAAGCATAATATGACATGCGTTTGAAAATATGTTCTTCTTCTGCTCTTCCTGTTACCCCTAGGAAAAGCCTGCTCAGCTAACTGTATAGCCTTATCCTAGCACCTCTCAACAGCTTGCACCACCTAGTCATGAGCACTACCATAAATGATCTATCTGCAAAGGGGGGGTGATGATTTTGTTAAAAGTAGCAATAGAGAGAACTTAGGAAAGCACTGAGCATCAGTTCTACGCCTCATTAGGGAAAAATGAAGTGATATAGTTGTTGGATGATGGAATACTGTACTATGGCAAGTGTTGAACCAACGATTGCAGCATTTAAGGGAAAAGTGGACAAATCGTTGAAACCAAGAGAGATACACAATATGGCAAGAGCAGTAGGTTTAGTTTTAGATTGATCTAACAAATCACTACCACAGATGTCCCTCAGCTTAAATAGCCTCCTTCTGGATAGTAATCTAACACTTTTAAACCTATTTTTCCTAATCAACTTGTTCAGAGATGTCATGACACACCTTTGGAGCACGAGGGTCTTGAACCTGGGCTTCCTGGTTTAGGCGTAGGGACATTATCACTGTACTACAAGAGCATCCCCGGGTGGGCTGGAACCACCAACCTTTTGGTTAGCAGCCAAACACACTAACCGATTGTGACACAAGCATAGAGAACAAGCACTGCTACGACTCAGATTCAAGGCGAGTTTGCTGCAACACTGACTATCTAACATGTTTTATCGCTCATTGATAATAATGTACAGCTGGGTCCAATGGAGAAAATTACTTGGCATGGAGAACAAGCACATGTGGAAGAGACGTGAATACATTGGCAGAAAAAGACCTCTTGTAAGTTTACTTTAGCAGAGCAAGTAGCTTGTATAGTAGGCAGAGTCATTCCTTTGTGCTTGGCTTTATCTTTTCAAACAGCTTTTTACTGCCTCTCTTGGTAACTCCATCAATGGATGGTATATGGATGTAAGTGAAGTGGTAGCCCATTTATAGGCTTCTTAATTTTTATTTAAAGGAATTTTAATTTCTATTTAAAACACTGAAGGACAGGGGACAATAAATAAAGAGTCATGGTAAATTGGCAAGATGTGATAATGCTGTGCTCCAGCTGTGCTGGGATCTTGTTTGCTTTCAATTGACTGGAATGCTTTGGAAAAGAGGCACAGAAGAATGCTATCAAAGGTAATGCCAAATTCAAAGCATTTCAAGCTGACAGAAATATTAAAAAGATTGAAACATGGTTGCCAGGGTGGCACAGTTGGTGGCAGATGCGGTTTGCTGCCAAGAAATGTGAAGTAGCTTACTCTGCAAGAAAAGACAATGTGAGGGAATATAATTTAAATGGTTAAGAGTTTTGAAACAGACAGAGAGATTTAGCTGTGCATGTACTGAAAGGCCAGAAATTGCATAGAATCACTCCAACAGCATACGTGTGGTAAGGTGCCTATCTCACACCCTTGGGATTCCTTCCCAGTCCTGAAGTATTCTGGATGTTCGGCTCATTAACATCTGGATAACCCCTGGCATAATGGCTGAATGCCAACTTGAAGAAGCGACAAGTTAAGTAGCAATGGCCAATTCCTTCTCGAGGTGAAGTACCATCCATAAAAGCCTTTGTAGGCCTCTTTTGCTATCTTTTGTAAGGAATCAGCTCCTTAAATATACACAAATGTTAAACTAGATGTAGAAAAAATGGATGCAACTTGCTAAGGGATAAAAAACAAAAACAAAAGCTAAAGTCTAGATGACGTAAAAGAAATCATGTCAAATAAATCCCTTATTATTTTGAAAATATGAATTTGTCATAGCTGTTTCGCTAGAACGTGAATCATAAAGGTGATTTTAATTACTGTACACTGGCTACGCAGTTAAAATCACCTATGTTGCATAGCCACAGAAAAGATGCCAGAAACTCAACAACACAAATTATAACTTGCTAGACGACACCTGTCCAAATTTAGCAGAAACTATCTTTAAAGATTCATGTCAGGATTTGACAATGCCTTGAGGACCCAGTTATAATAATAACTGGTAGATTAGGTAAGGAAGCCTTTTACCACCAGATAAAGTTAACAGGAGTAGATACCAGGGCTAAAAGAAGTCCAAAGAAGTGGTATTTCTTCAAGAAAAGTTCACATTTGGATCTGACAGGGAACCCCTTAGGCCTTTCCAATCGTGCCAACTCCCAAACCACTCCACCCACTGCCTAACAATTCCCTGAACGTGAAAATATTGGGCCCAATAAGCTTTGGAATACGGGTGCAGGTTAACCAAGAAACAAATTATTCAGAGAGAAGGAATTGAGCTTTTATTTTGTGGATTACCAAAACATAGAATGAAAAGCTGCTCTTCTACATGAAGCTATTATGCACATAGTTCTAACAGTGGCAGATAGATAATCATTTGGGTGATTGCCATTTTCAAGCCATTATCCACATGTTCAAAAAAAGGACTACTGCATGATCTCATGAAAAATTGCTGAGTTCAAACATTATTGAACAATGAAAACATCAAACTATTATGGTTATGTTCAACTTGTGATAGTTTAAATGAGCAACAAATCTCGTGGTTAATTTGTTAATTTTCAAATCTCAGCAAACAAAGTTGCATGTTTCAGAATGCTTGTTCTGACTAGGAATAATTGATTTGTGCATAGGAGTAGTTTCTCAGGTTAAGTACCATTCTCAGTATGATATGGTCTGAGTGCTTCTTTGTATGTTAGCTCATGGAACGTTGACCATGAAGACTCAGTTTTTGATGAAACAGAAGACTTGGAATTTATCAACAACACTGATTTACACTTATAAGATCTCAGACTTATGCATAGTCTAGTTTACTGAACAAAACATCCAAAGAACCATGGATGCTGAAAATCAGAACAAAACCAGAAATTGCATTGTTCTGAAGAAGGATCACAGGACCTGAAACATTAACTCTGATTTCTCTCCCCAGATGCTGCCCGACCTGTTGAGTTTTCCCAGCAAGTTCTGTTTTTGTTAGCCTGCTTCCTGGTTGGCTCCATGACACATTGTTGTTGGAATTTATACAAGTGCACTTGATGAATTCATTGTCGTAGCTACCTTTTCCAATTTTATTGACCCAATCAATATGAAGATTAAAATAATTCATAATTATTTCTCTATACTTTTTACATGCTCCAATTATCTGTTGATTTGTAACCTTTCTCACAGTTAGGCTGCTGTTTGGAGGTCTATACATTACTCCTACCAACGTTTTCTTTCCCTTGCTGTTCTTTACCTCCACTAAAATGAACTTTACATCATTCGAGTCTGGAGCATATTTCACAACTGTCCTCATTTCATCTCTTATTAACAGTGCTACCTTTTCCTTCCCTCCTGTCTTTCCAAAAGTTAAATATCCCTGATTGTTAAGTTCCCAGTTCCCGGTTCTGATCTCCCTGTTATAAACAAGACTACAGGTTGAAATCTCGAATGATGTGCACTATGATGAGATTTCTGGTGGAATCACACAAGAAATCTTGCTGTAAGACATCTAACACATACAGCATATTCCTGGCAGAAAGTGGGTGGGGTAGTCTGCACACAGACCAGGCATTTGGTTATGGTCAGTTTGGATAGTGGTCAGTCTGGTGGTAGCAGAGGGAATCACTGCCAAAAATGGTGAGGAAGTCAAAGCTGGGAGGGGAAGCAGAGGCATGTGTACAGTTGGTGGCAAGGATGGTAGTGGGGGAAACCTCAAGGTGTATGGCATCTAGGCTTAATGGCATTGGAAAGCATGGTAGGCTACAAGAGGGGCTTATGGGCAGTGACCTTTATCTTGGCCTATAGAGTGGGAGAATACAAGACCAGGGTGTGCATCAGTAAGGTGTAATGGTGGTGTTCAGGTGACAGAGAACACAGCTGGAGGTAAAAGTGAAGCCCAGTGCTGACTGTGACCACCATGAGTTGTGTTTCCTGCCATCATTTGCTGTTCTCTAGGTGCAAACTGCAACTAGAAAATGACATGGAGTATACATTTGCAAAGTGTAGCTCAATTTGATTTGTAAGCAGTTGACCTCGACCAAGTGTTGCAGACTGCCAAGGAACAGTGGGGAAAAATCACTGTCTGAGGTCTTTCTGCCAAAGTTAAATGGGGGTCCGTTCAGTTATCAGACCCTTCCGATGCCTCAAATATATGTAAATATAGCCTTGAACAAGCCTTTGGTTTGTTTGCTCGATAGAGTCAAATTCCAATGTTTGTTTGTTTCTTCATGTGCTACTGTACGGAACCAAACTGCTTCAGTGACTATGTATGTATATAAAGATATTTTTATGAACAAAGTATACTTTTGAAGTGTAAAGTGCTGCATTTAATTTGCAAATGTTTCATCATCCATTCGCAATGCAGATAGAGTGAGCATGCTTCAGGTTCAAATGCTAGTCAAAGGCAATTTATACCATGGTGCTTGCAAATCTAAAATTGACATCTCAGTGATGCAGGTTAGTAACAATGTCTTAAAACAAGGAGAACACTGGTCAAAAGCATCCCATCCCTTGTGAAACTTCCAAGGGTGCTGTGAGAGGAAGGGAACATTACACCATCATATATCATATAAATATGATGATGAACTCTACAGAATACAATGAGTAGCTGAATGGTGGATGTGGGTCTCGAATGGGAAGGGGCTCAGAGCACAGCAGATACTTCTGCTTTGACGTAACTTGTCACTCAGCTGGCACATCACCTTCACTAAGTTGGTGCATTTGCTTCAACAAGGCTGATTGGAGTACACACTAGACAACTCTTGCAGATGTCAGCAGATTTAGCAAAACATCCAAATCTCATATGAGATATGGCTTGTCTCACCCACCAATACAACATCCGTTTAAAAGTAAAAAATTGCGGATGCTAGAAATCTGAAACAAACATGGAGAGAAATTCAGCAGGTCTATGGAGAAAGAAACAGAATCAATGTTTCAAGTCTGGTTTGACTCTTCTTTAGAACTGAAAGGTTTTGGAACTTCTTTTAACATACTTTGACAGAGGCAGAGAAGAACAAGAAGGCATATGGTATAGAGACTCAGTGCTAAAGACTGGTCTTGCTCGTGTTCGGGTCTGGACCCTTTTTTGAAGAAGAGTCCAGACCCGAAACGTCAGCTTTCCTGCTCCACTGATGCTGCCTGGCCTGCTGTGTTCATCTAGCTCTACACCCTGTTATCTTTGCTCGTGCCTTATTTGTTCTACGTAGAGAGGATCCATTCACCTTAATTTCATACCTTAATTTACACCCATTTAACGTCTCTTTCTCCACCGTTAACAACCCCTATGTATTTTGCACTGGTCCTCCACACAATCTGCCCTCTTGCTCCTCCACTGCCTCTGCCAAACATAAAAAAATACGTTTTCCAACATCCAATTCTGAAGAAGTCATGACTGGATTTAAAATATTAAGTCTGTTTCTCTCTCCACAGATGCTGTCAGATCTGCAGAGTTTGTGTGTTTGTCTTGTTACAAATGCAAACAATGCTTTACAAGAGAACATTGAACTCAAATATGCAAGAAATCTAAATGCCCAGAGAAACCCAAAATGTTCCACAACATCATGTGAAAAAGAAGAAACCAGAGAACAACATTTCCAAAGCTCCGCCCATGGTGCAAAAGCATGTCAATGAAGTCCAGGAAATATCTACAACACCAACACATTTTACAGGTATCCATCAGACAGTACGTGTTATCATACAATAAAGCAAAGAACTGTGATGCTGGGAGCCTGAAACAAACAAAACAACAAGTGCTGGAGAAATACAACAGGTTCAGCAGCATCTGTGGAGAGAAAAACAGAGTTAATGCATCGAGTCCAGAGATCCTTCATCAGGCTTGAAAGCAGCTGGGAAATGGCTATACTCATGCTGATGATGGATGGTGGAGTTAGGGGGAATTGGGGAAAGGTTAGGGCAGGAGGGCGTCACAGAAAGACAGGACCAGTAATTGCTGGAAAAACTCAGCAGGTCTGACAACCTATGTGGAGAGAAATCAGAATTAACATTTCAGGTCCAGTGACCCTTCTTTTGTTTCTGTTTTGTTTGTTTTTGATTGATTGATTGATTGATTGATCGCCACTTGTATCGAAATACAGTGAAAAGCTTTGTTTACGAGCAGTACATGCAAATCACAGCAAGCAAAGGATGTACAAATCAAAATGACTTGGAGGCACACAGGTTACATTGCAGTTACATTATTTGAGGCTAGAGTCCATTCAACAGTCCGATAACGGCTGGAAAGAAGCTGTTCCTGGACCTGCTTGTGCATGTGTTCAGGCTTCTGTATCTTCTGCCTGACAGAAGAGGTTGTAGGAGATCATTACCAAGGTGTAATGGGTCTTTGATGATGTTGGCAGCCTTTTCGCAGCAGTGGACCATGTAAATAGAGTCCATGAATGGAAGGTTAGCATCTGTGATGGTCTGGGCTGTGCACACCACCTTCCGTAGTTTCTTACATTCCTGGGCAGAGCAGTTGCCATACCAGGCCAATATGCACCCGGACAGTATGCTTTCAATGATGCATCTGTGAAAGTTGTTGAGGGTCCTTATGGGCAATCCAAATTTCCTGAGCCATCTGAGGAAGAAGAGGCGTTATTGTGCCTTCTTAATTATTGCATATATGTGGGAAGTTCGGGACAGGTTATCGTCACTCCAAGGAACTTGATGCTTTTCACTCTCTCAACCTCAGTTCCATTGATGTAGATGGGGGCGTGTTCTCCTCCTTTCTTTTGAAAGTCGTTGATCAGTTGTTTAGTTTCGCCGACGTTGAGAGACAGATTGTTTTCATTGCATCACATCATCAAGCCCTCTATCTCCCTTCTGTATTTTGACTTGTCACTTTAGATGTCCATCCCAGTACAGTGGTGTCGTCACTGAACTTGTAAATGGCGCTCATTCAGAAATTGGCAATACAGTCGTAGGTATACAGGGAACTTGAAACAGTAACTCTGTCTTTCTCTCCACAGATGTTGCCAGACCTGCTGAGTTTGTCCTGCACTTCCTATCTTAGAACATGTTGTTAATTTGCCATGCCACATCCTTGTCATCAGAAAAGCCAAAGTTTTTACCTCTACTCAAGTCATGTTCTGCAAAAGGAATGAACTACATGCACCAAATGACAAAAGTAATAACAGTGCAAGTGCATTTAACATGAGATGCATTCAGGAAATAGGCAGAATGTAGTGTGGATCAAAACTGAAAAGCTAACTGCTTACACCAATTCTGAAATGCCACAAATTACCATTTTCCATCTTAAAGAGCAATACAGCTCCACAAGATGGATAGCTGAAGTCTTTTAGCTCATTGATACGGTAGGATTGGCTATCACTGGTCTACCAGCATGCACAGATCTACATATTATTATGATCCACAAAGAAACAAACCTGTCAATTGCAACAACAAATCATTGAAACTATCCATGACCTGACTTTTCTCAGACAGCTTTGATGCTATTGACAACAGTAAAAGCAATGCAGTGCTACATCTGAAAGATGATATCTGACCCAGCATTGACCCTCCTTATAAGTGAAGCTATCACATTCAAGACAAGCTCAAACTGGAACTGGATTCCTTAGTATGGAACGTTGAGCATCATACTGAAAAGTGCAGCTCAATTACTTCTCTTTTGAAGAAAGATGGCACCATATGTGAATGTTTATATCCAAGGTAAATTAATATTGGACTAAGGAGATTTTTCAGCACAGGCCTAGTGACATACCTCAATGTAATGTATCAAAATTACTCATTAATGACAAACCTCTCCACTATAGCATCCCCATTGACCAATTCCAGCCCCATCTTACCACATGTTTACCACAGAATAACTCACCATTCACCAGATATCCACCAAAAGACCAGCATCCCTTGTGCCTGTGCTAAGTTTAAAAGAAAGCTGCCTATCAGGATAGACACAACCAATCCGGCATTGCCCCTCACTGACAATGGAATGGCACAGCAGCTACAAAGCTATGCTGCTTATAGCACATAACATCGAGGATACATTCTCACACATTCAATCATTCTGTCATCCTAGTTGCTGCTTAACCACAACAGTTTATCTGTCCTCAGCTACATCCTGTATAAACATCCTCTCTAATTCACCATTACGCTTTGCCCAATGCCCACTGGACATTGTCATCTTGTCATTGTTGAGGAGGGAAACATCATATAGAGGCAAGCAATTAGATACATGAGGTTTTATTTACAGCAACCAAAAGGGAACACAAAGTCAACAAAGTTTGCAGTTTGCTCCCTCAATACAAACCAAATACTGGCATGATTGTCAATGACCATTCAACATGCCATGATGGTTGGCTGCTCCCAGCTCTCATCTACTAAAAATAGGTATCATTCTGGGCCTGTCTGCCTTGTAACTCTGTTATTCACAAGGAGGGCTTACTCCTTCCCTGTATCTTCATCCTATCCTCAGAAGGATGTTATCATTCCCCCATCTCATCAGCATCTTATTGCCCACACCAACTGCGTGACACATAGTAGGCCAGGATGTCGTGACACACTCTGACTGGAGGGCTCTCCAGACCTGTCCAAGCAATAGAATCGCAACTTCAGCATCCCCATACTCTGCTCCACCATCTCTCTGGCTGAAACATGGGCACCATTCTATCTGCACTCTGTGTCAGATAGAGGGTTGCACAATGGTGTTATGTGCCATGGTCACAGTGAGTATGCCTTGATTCCTAGCAAGTAACTTTGTAAGGCACATGGACCCTCAAATGAGCGAGGTACATGAGAAAACTCGAGGACGTAGGAGTTGAGTGTGCTGCCAGTAATGGACACACAGCCCAGGAAGTGGTAATGTGTAATCATAGATCACATGATCATTCATTGATTGGGCCCCCTTCCTACTGATGAATTCTGCAGAGTTTTGACATGGCCCGTGTGTACAGGCGATGACATCCTGCACCTGGGGGAAGCCAGCTTTTTTCTTGAAACTCATTTCCCAGTTGCAGCACTGCCCTTATCATAGGGAGACATATAAATGGCATTGGTCACTGTCCTGATGCATTTGTGGGTATACGGCTGAGAGATCATACACAGGTCAGCCATCATTCTCTGGATCGAGCCAGACTTTCAAAATGGCTGGCACCTTCACAACCACCGGGAGAGAATGGCCTCCAACTCCAGCATCCCTCAGGACCTGCTCTAGCACCCAGCACAGTTCGAACATAATATTCCAGGATATATAGAGTCTGTGTCAACACTACACCTCACTTATCCGCAGGAAACGGAGTTGGGGGCCAAAAACCCTGTGCACCCCACTTTACTGAGGGACCTCTCTCTGAGCTGGGTGCTCCTCATCCTCCACACCTGCCTGCTGCTGCTCCTTGGCTTGTCATTGGCCCCAGTCCTCCTGCATCTACCTTCACCTTGTTAGGAAGACAGTCACAGCAACTAACATGCTACCAGTGGCAAGGTGCATGACTCTTAGTGGAAATGATCTAAAATCATTTGAAATGAACAGAAGGAGTAAAAGAGGTTAGATCACAGAATAGTCATTGGCAACCTACTCTGCAGATGAGGGCTGAGCATACCGCCACACAGTGTGATATGTTGTGTAATAGGAGACAATGTCTCTATCATCCATCCACATTCATTCTTAGTATGTGCAGCAACTTGGTGAAGGTGCTTTGCCAACTGGGCGACCAGCACAAGTCATTAAAAAGGAGTGTCTGCAGTGCTTCAACACCTTCCCTCCCCTAGACCACATCAACTGCTCAACATCTCGTTCCATTCAGTCCAAGCCATTGTTACATTTACTTGACAGATGATGAAGCAATGTTGTGTGGACCCCCACACCACCTTGGGAAGCTGCACAAATTTGGCCAGCATTGGCCTTTTGCAACATCATTGCTGGTCCCTTCACCAGCGTTGAAATGCCAATGTACAATTTGCAAGCACTAATGGCATGGTGCAGATTGCCTTTGGCCAGTATCTGACCCCTAAACACTTGATGTATAGCAAATGAGCAATTAAATGATTGCAAATTAAATGCAGCTGGGGTTTTTTACGTGGCTGCTTTGCATATTTATTCTTTAATGCCCTAGCATTCAGCAAATGGTTAGTAAGTTTGTAGAAGGCACCAAAATTGGTGGTGTAGTGGACAGGAAAGAAGGTTATCTCAGAGTACAATGGGACCTTGATCAGATGGGCTGATGGGCCAAGGAGTGGCAGATAAGAATTTAATTGAGATAAATGTGAGGTGCTTGGTAAGGCAAACAAGGGCAGGACTTATGCACTCAATAGTAGGGTCCTGGGGAGTGCTCCCAACCAAAGAGACCTTGAGGTACAGGTTCATAGTTCCTTGAAGGTGGAGTTGCAGGTAGACAACGTAGTGAAGAAGGCATTTGGTGCGCTTGCTTTTATTGGTCACTGAGAGCATTGAGTATAGCAGTTGGAATCAAAAACAGAAGTTGCTGGAAAAGCTCAGCAGGTGTGGCATCATCTGTGAAGAGAAATAAGAATTAACATTTCAAGACCAGTGACCCTTCCTCAGAATCTTTTGGGATGTTAGGATGTCATGTTGCAGCTGTACAGGACATTGGTTAGGCCAGTTTTGGAATATTGCATTCAGTTCTAGCCTCCCTGCTATAGGAAAGATATTAAACTTGAAACAGTGCAGAGAGATCTACAAGGGATTTTTCCAGGGTTGGAAAGTTTGAGCTATAGGGAGAGGCTGAATAGGCTGGGGCTATTTTCCCTGCAGCGTTGGAGGCTGAGGTTTATAAAATCATGAGGGGCATGAACAGGGTGAATAGCCAAGGTCTTTTTCCATGGTTAGGGGAATCAAAAGCATAGGTTTAAGGTGAGAGAAGAATATTTTAAAAGGGACCTAAGGGGCAATTTTTTCATGCAGAGGGTTGTGCCTGTTTGGAATGAGCTGCCAGGGAAGTGGTGGAGGCTGGTACAATTACAATTTTAAAAGGCATCTGAATGGGTATATAATTAGGAAGGGTTTAGGTGGATGTGGGCCAAATGTTGGGATGTGGGACTAGATTAATTTAGGGCATCTGATTGGCATGGACTAGTTGGACCAATGGGTCTGTTTCCATTTTGTACAGCTCTGTGACTCTATGACTTTAAATGTGGAACCCATGCTTTTACCCACCAAACTGACACTTAGTCCACAGATCCTGAGTGCTGTCACAATCATTTTCTAGTACTTCACATCTACAGAATGGAAAGTGATGGCAGGGAATCCAGCTCACGGTGCACACCATCAGCCCTGGACGTACCTTGTTATCAGGTACAACCCCAAAAGCTTCCATGTTATGCTTTTACCTGGCAACTAGGCACCACCAGCTCATTTCTGTTCATATCCCCCATGTGAACATCCATCACATTGAACTTGGTTTGCAACTGAACTCCCTGGCCCCTGAGCCCCAGAATTATTGGCCATTGCAGATTCTCAGGGAGTATTTCTCATGCTTCAAATTTACTGAGGAGCAGAATGTCAGCTTTCTGACTTTTCCAAGGAGATATGATCGAGCTATGTCACCTATTGCAGCTCCAACTGGGTATGGATAGCCCTATGCCTGGTTGTCAAGGTCACCGTGGCCCGTAACTGTTAGAAGTAAATAGATGCAGGAAATGACATCAGCCAAATCTGCTGCTACTGATGAAAGGACTCTCTAAGTTCAAATAATGTTGATCTTGTTAATGTTGATCCTGCTTCACATAACTCCTGTGCAGTGTAACGTGTACGCCTCACTCTGTCCAAGCGCCCTATGACCTGTATGTTCTTGCTTGCTATGCTTTACCCGTACTGCTCGCAAACACAGCTTTTCACTGTATTTAGGTATGCATGACTACAATAAATCAATAAATAAATCAATAATCTCCAGATTGCTTTACCCCACTGTGTCAGCAAGATAAGAGGTTTTAGGCAGAACCGTTGACTGCGCTAACATTGCACTGCCTGCTCTCCATCAGCAATCTTCATATCAAAATATACTATTCCCTGAATCCCTCACTTCTTTGCAATCACAAGCAGCATGCATTGATGGCCAGTATTTTTGCAGTGGTCATGATTCATTCATCCTGCAGCAGGTCATCCATGCCACATTTATTCCCACCAAACCATCAGATTGTGGGTTGGCTGCTGGAAAAGAAGGAACAGCTCCTTCTGAAGTACCTCATGCCACTTGTCAGGAACACAGGCACAGACACAGAACGTGCCCAAAATGTAAACCATCCACATTAAATACTTCTGAAATGTCATGAGGGTTTCTGTCTCTAGCATCTTATAGGCAGTGAATTCCAGATTCCCACTACCCTCTGGGTGAATAAGTTTTTCCTCACACCTCCTCTAAACCTTCTGCTCCTTACCTTAGATCTATGATCCCTGGTCATTGATCCCTCCATCAATGGGAAATGTTTCTTCCTGTCTAACTCATCTATGTCTGTCATGATTTTATACATTTTGATCTTGTCCTCTCTCAATCTCCTCTGCTCTAAGGAAAATAACGCCAGTCCTACTCATCTCTCTTCACAACTGAAACTCACCAGCCTGGGGAACATTTTGATAAATCTCCTCTGCACTCACTCCAGTGCTATCACATCCACCCTCTGATGGGATTCCAGAACTGCATACAATATTTTAGCTGTGGCCTAACCAATATTTCATACAATTCTAGCATAACCTCCCTGTTCTTAAACTCTATGCCTCAGCTAGTTATACCATAAACCAAGTTTACCATATGCCTTCTTAACCACTTTATCCACCTGTCCTGATACCTTAAGGAACTGGTAGACGAAAACACCAAGGCCTCTCTGATCCTCAGTACTTGCAAGTATCCTACTATTCATCATTTATTCTCTTGCCTTGTTTGTCCTGCCCAAGTACATCACCGCATACTTATCTGGATTGAATTCCACCTGCCACTGATCAACCCATCTGACCCCCCCACCTATATCCTCCTGTAATCTAAGGCTATCTCACTCACTATTTACTACTCCATGAATTTTTGTATCATCTGCTCTTTAGCAGACAGCTTTTTTACTGAGCTGTGACTGTCTCCAGAGTTTATCAGTGCTCAAAACTCCCCAAGAAAATGCTGCTATGGGCTTTCTGAAGAACCAACTCTCAGATGCACTGAGTAGTCAATAGCTCACTCTGATCCCTGACCCTCTCAGCAGCACAGAACCAGTGACCTTCTACTGCTTCCTCAATGGACTTAATCTGAGTTCCAATTGCTAGAGCTACAAAACAGCTCCCAGGACGTCACTGGCTCGCGTGCTCCTCAGAACTAACAGCACTTCAATCATATTGAACTAGCTAATATCAACTCTTTAACTACATGAAATCACTTCGACTCCTGAGTAACTCACTGACTAACTCCTATTCATCGACCCTTGAACTGAATGACTGACTAAAAATCTTCACAAAAATGGCCCATGTCCTAGCCAAAGTTGAATGTAGCAATCTATGGACCATTCAGTATTTTAAGTATATAAAATAACTTGGTAACTTGTGGAACACAGAAACCAGAGAAGAATAATTTCATTTCAGAATTCTAATCCAAGACTCTCTAGTAATGCGACTGTAGATGCAATAGAGCAACTGACAACTCTAGGTGTCATTGGGTGGTAAGTTTAATCATCCAAAATCTTCTTTAAAATGCTTCAGGGTGAAGTTAAACATGTGAGGGGGGAAGGATAAGTAAGGGATTAGGGTGGGTGAGGGACTGGATGGGACAGGGTGTAAGGTAGCTAAGGGAATAGGGTGGGTCAAGTAGGTAAAATGTTAGGGTAGAAGGGTGATGGGTGGATGAGGTGATAGGTGGGTAAGATGGCAAATAGGTAGCATGGCAGATTATGGGATGCTGGATGGATTGGGTACTAAGTGGATAGGTGAGGTGGGTGTGATTACAGGAGGTGAGTGAGTAGATGGATTGGGAGCTCAGTTGAGTCCAGTTGTGGGAATCAGGGGGAATTGGGGTGTAAGGCAGTGGGGCATTGTGTTGGGTTAGAGGAAGTAAGGGTGCCAAAGGAACTTTGTGTGTTAAAGAATAGTTGTGTGTTTAGGGCTATTTAGGTCAGGCTGGGGGGGAGGGGTAATATGGGGAGACAGTAGTGAAGGGGCTGTAGGGAGTTGGCATCAGAGGTAGTTAGCTGCTATTTAGTCGGGTCAAGTAGGGATATTTTGGGGGCAGCAGTAGGGGAGTCAGTTTAGGGACTGGGAGGGTCAGTTGGATACAGTTACTAGGTTTTTCCCTGTCTCACATTTCCTGGATAACTATCAGATAAGTGTTGTTAGAACCCTCACTAAATTTATATTATTTTTGTTTTTTTATTCTCTTACCAATTTTAATTTGAAGCTGTGAATAGGAATTGTGAGTTGAAGATGACGTGTGGACTTTAAGAAACAGTTTGTGGTAAAAGGAAAAGAACAGACCAAACATGTTTTTGTTTGTGAGGCCAAGCCTGGAGGTTAATTACAGGTTGATTCCTGATTAGAAAGGTTCCCACAGACACAACAACCCCATGAAGAGCACTGTATTTCAACAGATAGCACAAGTTAGCTTATAAATGGTTCCGGCAAGTATGGAAGAGACCCTATGTTCAAGTAGATGGCAGATGTTGAATATATATATTGAGGCCTCAGGAAAATATAGGGTCTCAGGGTGGAAGCAGAGTTGGAATTGTTTTTATGAACTTCTATTTTCTAGGAAAAAAGCATGGTTACTGGTGACAAAGCATGAAGATTTTGAAAGTTCCCTTCCTAACTTCCCTTACCAGCTTTTGTAAGCCCGTAGATTAGAAAGCTGAGTTAGAAATGTTACTACCTGTACCTGAGTGTAATGAAAAGGTGACCCTAATCGATATCTCTAGAAAAGCAACCATGGAGTCCACATCTATGCCTGTGAAACAACGCATTATGAAAACCATTTAAGTAATCTGGCCAGATGCTTATTGCTTAACCATGCTTGTTTGTCTGCCTGTCTTTTGTGTGAACGGGGCCTGAAAACAAATGTTTCAAGTTTAAAGCAAAGGCATTAGTTACATTATCTTGAGATAGCAAGAATTGCAGATGCTGGAGTCAGAGATAACAAAGTGTGGAGCTGGAGGAACACAGCAGACCAGGCAGCATCAGAGGTACAGGAAAGCTGACATTTTGGGTCAGGATGTTGTTTAATTTTCCTTCTGCTGAAGTTATTATATATTTAATAAATTGTTAATTCTTTTGTTTAAGATACAAAACTCTGTCTGAAAGTAATTATTTGCAAATTTTGGGATTGGTTACTCAAAACATTAGGAACCATTGGAGTAACTATTGAGGGTCTTCAGAGGTTTTAATTTTAATGTGCTGCAAATACAGAGGTAGAAAGGCTGGTTTGGTTCGGCTGTCTGTCTCCATGCCGTAACACTAAGTTGAAACCACCCAACATCTCCAACTCTAACTCAGAGCTGGAGGCATTTTCAGACAGTTCTGGGAGGCAGGGGAATTGTTCATTGGAAATTCAAACTTTCAAGGCAATTTCGGCATTGGGACTTCTGAGGGGTTCTGTAACACATTATCTGGGGTATATTCAGTACCTTACCAGAGAATTGGGCCGACATTTCTGTCACAGATGTCAATGTATTATTTTTGATACACACTAATTTTTCTACTTTATACCATTTATTGCTGTTTATACATAACATTTGCTTATACTTAATGCCATGGTACAGCTTCTTCAGAGTTATTGATCCATTAAAATGAGATTAGTCATATATCATTATAACTGTTCAGGCAGAAAGGCTGGCTGGTTTGGAGCCATTAGCAGTGTGACATGATTGATTTTCCAGTCAAATGGAAAGAAAAATGAAACATGGTAACCAGCTTACTGACAGCTTAGCCGCAGATTGGAGTAAGTTGTAAGGAGTTGGGTTTAGACAGAGAAGGGGTTAACCACAGGGGAAGGCTTAGAGAGGACATAGGATTAGATCACTTTTCGCATTCATTGTCTATCAATCCCAAGCAGTCGCTTGAAGGGATGAACTTCACTGCAGGCCTCTGGCCTCCAATGTTCAGAACAGTTCAGATCCTGGGTTCACACTTAGCAGCTGCAGGACCAGTTCAGGATTCATCCTGGACATGGTTCTGAATCAAGAAGCTGCCCCAACCTGGGCCTCTCTATTTTTTTAGCCATGCCATCACCACACCTGCCCCCCAGGGCTGGTAGAGACTTGTCTAAAATCTTCACCTTTCAGTAGTCCCTTTAAACACCATTTTTTTGGGGACTAGCCTAGGCCACATAACAATGAATGGAGCATGTCTGGCAAATGGTCCCCAAATAGTGTTTTAAAATTGCTCTCTATTCATATCTTGTTATTGTTAATTTTTTTTATCACCGACCTGAGTGATCAAGTTAAGGTGATTAAAGGATTTGGTAGGGTAGATGTAGAGGAAAAACTTCCTTTGGTAACAGAGTCCAAACTATTCTTAAAACTAGAGTGAGGTCATTCAGGGCTAATATCAGGAAATACTTCTTCCGACAAGAGATACTGGCAATTGGGAACACATTCCCAAACTGCTGCCAGTTGAGGTTAGGTCGTTGAAAGTGCTAAGTCTGCGCTCAATAGATTCTTATTGGGTAAGAGTATTAAGGATTACAGAATCATGGTGGACATGGAGAGAACAACTATGATCTAATTGAATGGTGGATAGAGCTTGAACGATGTAAAGCCCTACTCTAGCTCCCATGTTTTAATGCTGTCATGATATCCCACTGATGTTGCCTCCGGGGACTGAATTCTCAGGTCCTGCCGTGGTCAGAAATGAAGCTGGAGTGGCCCAAAGTGCTGGCCTCAGCCATCATTCTGGTAATCAATCGTATTAGCCATTTTTTATTGAGGTTAACTCAGGACCAGGAGGAGTAACCACCCTCATGAGGAAGGCAGCTGATTAACAGACTTGATAAGGACAGTTCATTCCAGTTTCCTGACGCGACAAGAATACACTTAATACCTTGTTGCAGCTCCTTCAATTATCATCGATCCATTAAAAAGAGATTATTCGTGTTTCATTATAACTGTTCAGGTAAAAGGGTTGGTTGGATTGGAGCCATGAGCATTGTGACAGGTTTGCTATTCCAGCTAACTGTGGCCATTATGTAAAAGTAAGATCAAATGTGGCAACCAGCAAATTGACAGCTTTGGGATAGGTTGGAGGAAGTTGGGTAGAGACAGAGAAGGAGATGATTGCAGGAGAAAGCCCAGGGTTGAGCACCCAGCAGCTTTGGCAAGGGATTGTGTAGGCGAGGGTGCATTTAGGGAGGTGGCATTGCTCCATACAGACCTAGAGGACCTACCTGCCTATTTGGCTGGGTAGGGTGCGAAGAAATGCTCTGAAGGGTATCTTCAGTGGGGACCTAGCTGCTGAATCAGTTCATATTGAAAGATTTGAAAATGAACATCCCCATCAAGTAACCTTACCATTTTGCTTACCATTAACTGAAGGCCACTGCTCCAACAAAATTGTAGTGACCTGGACCTGGGTGGAAAAGGATTCTCGTTGCTGTGTTGGCAATTTCATTACTGCTTTCATTGAACAGCTCTGTTCCCAATCACTATGGATATCGGAGGATGAAAATCAGCCACTGGCTGTATGACGTCAAAAGCCATTCAGTGAATGAATCTGGATCCCCTCATTTTTGCAGAGAAATTCTGTTAAAAAAGAGTGTGAACTTCAGGATGGAGAAAAGAACATTGTTAAAAACAAAACTGAAAACACAGCAGCAGCAGACCAGAAGGTGAATATATGTGTACAGGAGGGGATTGATCTCATTTATAAGAAAAAAGAACAGCTGCAAAGAAAGCACTTCTTTTCAGATTGGATGAGGAAATTAGTGCAGGCATTCAATTCTGAAAAAGCTATAATTGTGTTATGTGAAACATATAAGCCATGGTATAATTTCACACATCTGGTACAATACTTTGTAAAACACACTTCTGTAAGGTGATATAGCAATTATGTTATTCATGCTGCACCATTGCGTGTTATGGTCTACATTATATCAATAGTTCTTAATTTAAAATGAATTGCATGGTGACTTCTCCGAAATATTAAACATCTTGAAGTACTTTATAGATTTGGCACTCGTTCATGTCAACTGACTGTGGGAAATGCTCAATCAACATTTCGTTACAGTGATAAATGCAGCCATTTATTTTGGTTTTGTGTCAGTTGATGTCTCATTTTAGTGTGGGGGGTCAAGGAAAGGGGTCTAAAAATTCACATCAACTCAATTTCTTATCTGTCAACAAAATATATAAAAACTCTAAACTTACTCAGGCAATACTGAATGTGGATAATGCTGAAAGGAGGATAACGTTGCCAAAGCTTCAAAAACCCATGATAAGTAATTTCTCATGAGATATGTTTCCATGATTGGACATCACTTAGTGAACAATCCTGAGTTTGCCAATAGGTTCATCCAGCAACTGACTTAAGATAATTCGTTAAGTTCATAGCATGGTTCATTTACACTTACTAAGCATCACTCTTTATTTGCAAGAAACAGTTCATTGCAATAGCTCCTTGTTGCTTTCTCAATGGCTCTGCCAGAGCCAAACAGAGTCAACATGCCAACCCATTAGCACCTTGCCTCCTATATTGTAAATTGTTTTTGCCTTCTTGCATTTGTCTGGATGAGTGAAAGACAAAAGAGCAATATGCCTCTCTTTTCAGCTTGATTCAAGATATTCCTAGTAACCACATTCTACTGCTTTGTTTAAAGCAATTGGAAAAACATGAAAAACAGATAAGACCAAATGAGACCATTTGGCCCATTGTGCCTATAGTCCTTTGAAAGAGCGATCCAATTCAACTTTTTTTTTCCATATCCATGCAATTTATTCCCTTTCAGTTTTATAATTAATTCAATAACAGGAACTATTTATTAAAAGGCACAGTTGGCTAATTTCACAGGAAATTTTGAGAATGTGTTAGAAGAGAACAAAAGTCGTCAAGGTCAAGTTACAAATTGCTAATGCCAGAGAATGTCCTTGATCTTCCTTTTTGGGTAAAAAAAATCAATGGAACTGCTACAGAAATAAGAATGTTTCAATAATTTAGACAAAAATATCAGAGAGGTCATACATTTAACGCAAATTGAAAGTGAATCTATAGTTTACATAATGTGCAGATTGAAAGATAAAGGCCATTAAAGGGAGAATCCAGCTCGATCGTAGTCTGAGGATCAACGAGTTTGGGCTATGCCATACTATTGCCTTTTCTGAGAAAAATTGAGATGAAAATTATTTTCAACAGGGTTAACCAGAGCTAAAATGAAGATTCTTGATTAATTATTTTGAGCAAGTTGAAACATTGTGTAAAGAAAGCTTGCGATTCATTGACTGTATTAAGTAAGGAATGCTGATAATATTTCATTGATGCCTTCACACTTGAGATTTTAGAACAGTTTCAAGACATGACTTCTTTACATGTTCACAATATATACTTGCCAAATGATGATAAAATAGAGATCCAAGTAATCATTTAATACAAACAATTGACAAATTAAGAACAAAAACAAAGTTGAACATGAGGAAGGGTCTGAGGAAGAGTCGCCGGACCCGAAAAGTTAACTCTGTTTTCTCCTCCACAGATGCTGCCAGACCTGCTGAGCTTTTCCAGCAACTTTGTTTTTGTTCCTGATTTACAGCATCCGCAGTTCTTTTGGTTTTTATTTGACAAATTAAATTTTCTTAGAACTATTTTATGTTCCTATATTTATTCAAATTCCAAGTAAGTATGAAGACATTAATTGAGAAGGGAATAAGGTTTACTAGAAATTAGAGTGGATGAGCCATGTAAACTCTGTGACGAGAAGAGCACATGAAGGGTTGGGAGGCCTGCAGTGACTACTTTAGCTTTCAACTCCACAAATCCTGTCCACCATTTACAAGGCACAAGTCAGGAGTGTGATGGAATACTCTCCAATTGTTTGGATTGCTGTATCTCCAGCAATACTTAAGAAAACGCAACATCATCTACGAAAAATCAGCCTGTTTGATTGGTATCCCTTTCATTTATATCCATACACTCCATTTAGGTCTCCCATGCACAAGGCAGTAGTATGTACCATCTACAAGATGCGCTATTTCAACTTATTTAGACTCCTTTGACAACACCTTCCAAGTCCATAACCTCTACTATCCACAAGAACAAAAGCAGCCGATGCATAGGAAAACCCTAACTGCATATACGTTTCGAAATTACACCATTCTGACTTGTAAGTAAATCGCTGTTCCTCCACTGTCACTGGAACATTATTCTAGAATTCCCTTCCTAACAGCATTGTTAGTATACCTGCAGTTCAAGAAGGCAGTTCACCACCACCTTCTCAAAGGTAATTAAACATAAGCAATAAATACTGGCCTAGCCAGTGATGCTCATATCCCATAAACAAAAAAAAGTTAAACATTAAACATGTAACACTGTGGAACTGAATTTGCAAATTTCATTCCAGTCTAACAAGTTTCTGAAGCTTTTGAACTGTCACACCTACCTAATTATGATATTATATTTTTGTAAAGAAAACGGAGATTAAAAAGGACAATGTCTTATAGAATGATAACCCTTCATGGATTTCAGATGGTATTAGGACTACACTATACTTATCTCAGAAGTATATCACAAGGGACTTCTTGAAATTTGGTCAACTTTTCCAATGGTAAACAGAAACTTCTCGACAATAGTTTTCCTGGAATAACTCTTCCTATCACCAAAAGAAACATAACAATAAGAACCATCCAAGCTAATGGCTGAACTACATGACAATAAATGGGTCTGTCACTTTGATCCAGGCCAACCCTATAATTAATTAACCCTATAATTAATCCTATAATTAACAATTTACCAGATTTGGTATAGTAGTCATTTTAAGTTTTGGTCTGTATAAGACAGGCTGTGAGTGATCATTTTGTGTAGAACCTCGAAGAAGATCTCTGAGAGATACAGTTGGACAGACTGTCCTCAGCCAACAGGAGCACAAGGAGGGAAACTTCCAGAAATCAACAGAGGGTGGTGGTAAAGGGTTGTTGTTCAGGCTGGAGACCTGTGCCCAGTCTGCTGCAAGGATCAGTACTGGGTCAACTGTTGTTCATCATTTATATAAATGATTTGGAGGAGAATACAGAAGGCATGGTTAATAATTTACAGATCCACCTAATCTACACATCTTTGGACAATGGGAGGAAACCTGAGCACCTGGAGAAAACCCACACAGACAATGTGCAAACTGCACACAGTCACCCAAGGGTGGAATTGAAGTCGAATCTCTGGTGCTGCGAGACAGCAATGCAAACTATTGGCCACTGTACCAATGTTATTGAATGAAAATTCTTGATCTGTAGTTCCATTTGAGGCTGAGTTTTGTCAGACTAGAATGCTATTGAAAAGTCTTACTTGTTGGAGGAACATTAGGTTTGAAGTTAATAGAAACCCCTTAAAGGTTCTGAGTTTGGAGCAGATTTACACAAAATGCATTCTTTTACATTTAGCATTTCCAAAGCATTTAGGCTGTTTACTAAACTCAGGTCTGAAATACCATGTGAGAAATTAATAATCCTTTGTACTCTTTGCTGAGCCCTAAATTAGACTTTTTAACATATTCCCATGAAGTCATGTGGAAAAGATTCATTTGATGATGTATGCAGTGAGACAATGAATGTCAGTCTTTATATCCTGTTTCTAACAGTTTTGTTTCAAGTGACCTTCCTCTATATTAAAAAATGCTGTTTTCTGATAAGATGTTGACTAAATGTCAGTCAGAGATTTATTTATAAAAGTTAAAAGAGGTAAAAATGGTCCCGTGTACTCAGTTACAACTTCCTGCCATGAGCTGTGCCTAACAATGGACAATTACTCGTATAATACAGATAGGATTTGCAACAGAAGTCCATTTGAAGTAGCCATTACCTTGTTTGAAATAGAATAACACATGGTTTGAGCTATAGCTTTACAGTGCTTAGATTCTGCAACAACAGGAAACAGTATGAAGTGATCTTTTTCATTCTTAGAACATAGAACATAGAACAGTACAGCACAGCACAGGCCCTTTGGCCCATGGTGTTGTGCCGAACTTTTAGCCTAAACTTAAGGTCTATCTAACCTCCACCCCTACCTTATCCTATTATCCATATGCCTATCTAGTAGCCACTTAAATGCCCCTAATGAGGCCGACTCCACTGCCCTCTCCGGCAATGCATTCCACGCCCCTACCATTCTCTGAGTAAAGAACCTACCTCTGACGTCTCCCTTATATCTACCTCCACTCACTTTAAAACTATGCCCCCTCGTAATAGCTACCTCCACCCTAGGAAAAAGTCTCTGGCTGTCCACTCTATCTATACCTCTGATCATCTTGTACACCTCTATCAAGTCACCTCTCATCCTTCGTCGTTCTAAAGAGAACAGCCCTAGCTCTTTCAACCTTTCCTCGTAAGACCTTCCCTCCATTCCAGGCAACATCCTGGTAAATCTCCTCTACACCTTTTCCAATGTTTCCACATCTTTCCTGTAATGAGGCGACCAGAACTGGACACAATATTCCAGATGTGGCCGAACCAGGCTTTTGTATAGCTGGAGCATAACTTCACGGCTCTTGAACTCAATCCCTCTATTAATGAAAGCTAACACACCATACGCCTTCTTAACAACTCTATTCACCTGGATGGCAGCTCTCAGGGAACTGTGGGCATGAACCCCGAGATCCCTCTGCTCCTCCACACTGCCAAGAATCTTTCCGTTAACCCTGTATTCTGCTTTCAAACATGTCCTTCCAAAATGAATCACCTCACACTTTTCAGGGTTAAACTCCATCTGCCACTTCTCAGCCCAGCTCTGCATCTTATCAATGTCCCTTTGTAACCTAGAACAGCCCTCCGCACTGTCCACAACTCGATCAGCCTTCAAGTCGTCTGCAAACTTACTAATCCACCCTTCCACTCCTACACCCAAATCATTTACAACTACTCCACCCTTCCACTCCTACACCCAAATCATTTACAACTACTCCACCCTTCCACTCCTACATACAAATCATTTACAAACAGACTTATTGTCTGACTTATTGTCAGTGCTTATTTCCCACCTATAATCCTTTACATCTATTCTTTAAAAAAAAACTGCTTTGTAGTACAGAACTTGAGTTTCTTGAAAAAAGATACAATTTTTCATAGGTTTTCATTTTACACTCATCAGAACATTTGCAAAAAAATTGAGAGAGGCCACTTGCTAACCAATCAGCACTCTTTTTTTCATACAGTATAAAATGTTATTTTCTTTTACATTGATATTCTTACGTATGTCCTGACGAGTGCTAGGTGAAAATCCTGAGCAAAATGTCAGCAATATTTTTCAAAAAAGAAAAAGGCTTCTATTTACAGTGCACCTTTCATGACTGTTTGTCTTTTTAACTTTGCTTTTTGTTTTTTCTGACCTAGGGTTATATTGTGTATAACTGTAAGGTTTTTTTTCATTTCTCTATTCTGTAACTAAGGATTGTATCTGAGTACTCTGTACCTAAGATGACATCTTGTGTTGGTGACATTGTTACACTGTAACTAATCTTGTAACTTAAGAAACTATACCGAGATACCTTTGTACCTAAGATGGCACTGTAAGTGGCGACTTATAAACTTTCCAATGTACTCATTTGAGTACAAGTGACGATAAAACTAATTCAATTCAGTTCAATAAAGTAATTTACAGCCTGTGAAGTGCTTGTGAAGTCCAGTTACTATTGTACTGTATGAAATGCAATATCAAATTCATGCATAGCAATCTCTCATAAGTAGCAATGTGATAATGAACAGATTTTCTGTTTTTGTGAAATTTTTTTTTGATTGACAGATATTGACCAGAATTGATGCCATTGCATTCCCTGTCTTTCATCTTAAAATCTTATAATGGAACATTTATTATGAGCATTTTTTTCCTTCTGCTGGATTTTCAGTGTTTTCAGTGCTGGATTTTTCTGCATAAAGATACTTCTCGGGCCACATGAGAACCAGATATGTACTGTGATTGTGCAATTGATTGTCAGTGAACCACATCAGTCTCAGTCAGCAGAAGGATAATATATATCCCTGGGATCTTTTCAACTCAAAGGAAAAAGAGATTGACTTTGGCAACTGCAAACTTTATCCTGAAAGAGACCTGTCAAAAACCAAACCATTCCTTCTGAATTGTTATCACTGAAGCAGTTTATATATATCCTTGGAGTATTTACCAGCAATTGGGATTCTGACAATTGAGCTATTCCAGAATTGTGTGAAAGGAATCGTGCTTATAATTAATTTCATTAATTGGTTTAAATAGATAATATGTGGTATTGAACACAAAAAACTTGTTTTAACTTTGCTTCTCTTTTTATGTAACTGTCTCTTTACTTATCTCCCAATCTTTCTGTCTCTCTATGTTTTTGTTTGTCTTTCCACTCTATCTCCTTTTGGGGTCAAAATGATTGTCACTTTGGCATACTTCTACTATGTCTATGGCAGGAACCTGCACTTGCATTTACTTAAATGCAAAATAGAATCAAGTGGGTATGAAGAAGCACTTAACGTGACTCTTGTTTCCTGCCAGGCTGAACGGATTAAAGTTACCTCTTCCATTATCGTAAGGCATGTAGACTTAGAGCTGACAGTATTAGGGAGAGAGTGCTGAGGCATCTATGTTAGTATTGACAGACTGGGAAGAATCAAGCAAATTTGGCAGAGGTGATGTGAATCTGGTTGTATCAGCTTGAGGGGAGAGGCTAAACTGCATCATTGGTTATGATGAAATTGGCTTCTTGGGTGACTTGGGGAAGGGGTATAGGAACTATCACCACTTAGCGTCACCTAATGGGATCTGCCAGTGGTCAGGAAACAATGGTCTACCATTGGCGACCATTCTGAGTTCAGGATTGGATGAACAGACTTAGGGCAGACCTGGTAGATTCTGAGTGGACTGAGAAATACAGAGCCGGAAGGATGTGCAAACAAGCATTTGAAAACAAACTTGCACATGTAGTTTCTGTAATTACACTGAAGTCACATCTTACCCACTGATGTTTCTTCCAAAGGACATTCAGGAAAATGGATAAGTCTAGGATGTGAACTCAGCTTTTGACAAAAGGTCAAGTCTCCAAGAATTCATGGATAATTCTTTGTGCAAATTGAAAGTTTTTTTAGGTCAATTTTTTTGTTAAAAATTATGTTATGCTCTGTTTAAAGTTTAAAGAGTACTTCATTGGCAGGGGAAACAACTGGGAGTGATTAGATTAAAAATTTGTTCAAGATTTCTAATAGTTTCCGATTCATGAACAGTAACCTTGTAAAAATGATAAGGTAGTTGTTTGCTCAGTTTTGTGTTCATTTACCATTGCTCATTACAGATGATAGTTTTTCTTCCTTAGGCCAATACTCCAGTGTAGTGCAGAATGAATGCTTTATTGTCACAGGTGCCCTTTTTTGGATGAGATTGTCAACAGCCTTCCC
This sequence comes from Rhincodon typus, assembly GCF_021869965.1. NCBI lineage: Eukaryota > Metazoa > Chordata > Chondrichthyes > Orectolobiformes > Rhincodontidae > Rhincodon > Rhincodon typus. The sequence goes on from NC_063337.1 coordinate 81,338,464, forward strand.
ATCTGCTCCTTCATGTGGACCTAAAAACATCCCATGGCACTATTTCAAAGAGGAGCAAGGCAGTTATCCTCAGTGTCCTGGCAATATTTATCCTCAGACATTGGAAAAAGCGCACGAACTCGTAATTATCTTATTGTTGTTTATAAGAGCTTGCTGTGTGCAATTGCCCACAGCATTTTCTATATTTGTAAGTGATTACACATTAAAAGTAGTTCATTGACTGAGGTCACAGAATATGCTATATAAATGCACAGAACACATCTGTGCTCACAGACCTATTTTGGCTACTGGTCTGGTCACGTGTCAATTTGAATTTAAAAGTCAGGATGTTTTTCTGCAGTTGGACAGATACAGTTTTGGTCAACGTTTTATTTGTTCATGGGAAGTGAGCAGTGCTGTCAAAACCAGAATTTGCTGCACATCCCTAATTGCTCTGGAGAAGGTGGTGGGAGCTACCTTCTTGAACTGTTGCAGTCCTTGGTGTTCAGGGACATCCACAGTGCTGTTAGGATGGGACTTCCAGGATTTTGACTCAGCCACAGTGAAGGAACAGTGATATAGTTCTAAATTAGGATGGTCTGTGACTTGAAAGGAAACTTGGGGATAGGAATGTTCCCATGTGTCTGCTACCCTTGGCATTCTACATGGTAGAGGTCACGTGTTTGGAATGTGCTTTCTCAGGAGCCTTGATGCGTTGTAGATTGTACACATTTCAGCCACTGTGCATCAGTGGTGGGGGGGCGGCAGGATAGTGAGTGTTGAAAGTGTTCAATGAGGTGTCAGTCAAGTGGTCTACGTATTCTTGCGTTGCTTTGTCCTGGGCATTATTGAGCTTCTTGAATGTTATGAATGTGCGAATGTGGAACAAGACTATGCCACTTGGCCCTGCTCTGCTGTTCAATTAGTTCACAGCTGATGTGATTTTAACCTCAACTTTAAATTCTTGGATATCCCCGATAATCTTTCATCCCCTAGGTAATCAAAGATCTATCCATGTCTGCCTTAAAAATATTGAAAGATTTGGCATCCATGCCTTTTAAGGACGGGAATTCCAAAGACTCAGACCCTCTGAGTCTTTCTTGTCTCTGTTTTACATAGGTACCCCCTTATGTTTAAACTATGACCTCTAGTTATAGATTCTCCCATAGAGGAAATATCCTTTTGACATCCACCTGGTCAATTCCCCTTAGCATCATATATGTTTCAATTAAGTCACCTCTGAGTCTTCTAACTTACAGAGAATACAGGCTTAGCCTTACTAGCTTTTCCTCATAAGGCAATCTGCCCATTCCAGGTTATGAGTCTAGCAAACCTTCTCAAAACTGCTTCCAATGTATTAACATCCTACAGTGACCAGTACTTAACACAGTATTCCAGATGTGCTGTCACAGATGTCCTGGACAACTGTGGCCTAACGCCCCTACTCTTGCATTCAATTCTCCCCGTTGTTAGAGCAGCACTCTTTCAGCACCTTATTTACAAAAGGACATAACTGCATTCGAATTTGTTCAAGAACAGATTATACAATTGATTTCTGGGATGAGGGAGTTATCCTATGAGGAAGAATTAGACAGGTTGTACCCATTGGAGTTTAGAAAAAATCAGATATGGTGATCTGATTGAAACATTTAAGGTCATGAAGAAACTTAACAAAGTTGATATTGAAAGGATGTTTCTGCCTGTAGAAGGGAGAACTAGATGACATAAAGGGACTTGCATTTAACACGGAAATGGGATGAAATATTTTCTTTCAGAGGGTTGTGTATGTCTGCTGATTTCTCTTCAGAGAGTGGTGAAGGCAGGGATATTAAATATTTTTAAGACAGATAGTTTCTTGATTGATAAGGGATTAAAAGAGTGTTTGAGTAGCCAGGAAAGTGGTTTGAAGCCCCAATCAAATTAGCCATGATCTTATCTAATGATCAGGTTGGATATCGAAGGAGCAGACTCAAAGGGCTGAATGGCCTACTCCTGCACTTAATTCATATGTTCATATGCATCAGGTTTTGTCTGATATTGTGCATTAAAATGCTGGTTTTGTTTTTCTCCAGCTTCTCCAGTAATTAGAATGACCTTGCCTTATATCGACTTAATCAGATATTTCAGCAAATCAACATTGCTAACTTAAATGCTATTAGACAATTGATCCAATCATAATAATTTGTTTTATGCACACTTGATGTGTTTGAAGTGTAATCTGCAGAAGGTGTGAAATCTTTGAATACAGTGAAGCTATTTGTTTTGGTGAGAGATTGGAAAGGGCACTGTCTTACAATCTTTATTTATATATTTTTTATCGGAGACTTGTACCTAAGATGGTGCCATGAGAGGCGACATAAGTACCTGTCACGATAAACCTAATTCTAGTTCCAATTCACGAGTAAAATTAGCAAGTACTCTTAGACCCAAAGGTTCGTTGTGCATCATTGATTATCCCTCTATTCACGGATGCACCGACTCAAGTTTCTGTTGTGAGTCTTTACGTGACTGCACAGAGACAATGGTTATGTTAATGTGGACTACATAGTGAAAAAATCATGTCAATTTGAATTTCCTGGACAGACTGCATTTGCTTGTATATGAATCACAAGCAGCATACAGGTACATCAAGTACATAGGAAGGTAAGTAAAATGTTGGCCTTTATTGCAAAGGGAATTGATGTATAAAAGAAAGGATGTCTAGCTACAAACTTGCAGGGTTTTGATGAGACCACAACCAGAGTACAGTGGAAAGTTTTGGTCTCCTTACGAAAGGAGGAATATTCTTGCATAGGGAGTCGACGAGGTTCGCTCGGCTGTTTCCTGGCACACAATTGTCATCTTTGAGGAAAAGTTGAACAAGATGGGTCTACACTCATTGGAATTTAGAAGAATGAAAAATGATTTTGTTGAAACATACAAACTTCAGAATTGAGGTCATCCATTTATGATGGCAATGAGGAAGAATTTCTTTGCTTAGAGGGCCAGTAGTCTTTGGAATTGTCAACGTAGTCAAGGCTGAGTCACACAGGCTTCTGATTGACAAGAGAGTTGTAGAGTATAGACAGCTGATAGAAAAATGATGTCAGGGCTGAATCAGATCAACCATGAGCATATGGGAGTGGAGGAGACAGCACAAGGGGTCAAATGGCCTATTCTTGCTATTCCTTATGTTCTAATTATTGGTCAAACATTCTTATGTGGGAATTGAACTATAGCTTAGCTGTGATCTAGTTAAATGGTGGAATGAACCCCTGGAAATGGAATAGTTTACTTTTGACCTTATAAGTTAGCTTATTCTATAACTCCATTTGCTCTCTGTTCCTGGAAGCCTTGGGCACCATCTCATTCAAAGTTGTAACATTTCCATGCAGTTTCCTCAGGCTCTCTTGTATCTAGCTCACAATCCTGCGGATTTTTTTCTCATTCTACAACAATAACAGTTTGCATTTATGCAGTACCTTTAATGCATGACATTTCAGGGCATTTCACAAGAGCATTGTCAAACAAATTTTGCATCCATGTCTATGTGGTAGATTTAATTGGTAATTGTAAAAGAGAAGAGAGAGTTATAGAGGCAAGGTGATTTACAGAGTGAATTCCATAATTCAGTCCCCTGCAACTTAAGGGATACACAAGAAGCAGATATATCAAAAGATGGTTAATTTGAAAGAGATTTTCACAACAGAGAGCATTAAGGTCATGAGAGATTTGCGAACAAGGTTAAGGATTTGAAAATCAAGGCATTGACTGGATAAGCAACTAAAGTAGGTCAGCAAGCTCCAGCATGGTGTGTGAACAGGGCTAACTTTGAAAGACTCAGGATAATTTAATAATATATAATTATCAGTGGTCTGATTTCATTCCAAGTTCAAATCATTGTAATTGGAAATGCGCAAGAGGCCAGAACTGGATGAATACAGACATCTTTGAATCTGGAGGAGATCACAGAGAGACAGAAATGTGAGATCATTGAGGAATTTGCAAATGAGTTAAGCATTGCTTGACTTGGAGATAGTATAGGTCTGTGAACAGAAGGACGATGGGTGAACAGGATATAAGCCACAAACTCTTGGATGACCTTAAGTTTATTGTGTGGTAGAAGATGGGTGTTCACCCAGGTATGGGTAGGAATTGTCAAATGTAAACGTGACAGAGGCATTGATGAGGATTTCAGCAGCAGATGAGCCACAATATCGATTTTCCTGAGATAGTAGGAACTGCAGATGCTGGAGAATCTGAGATAACAAGGTGTAGAGCTGGACTGCTTTGCAGAACACTTACACTCGGTTCGCACTAAACAACTACACCTTCCAGTCGCGAACCATTTCAACTCTCCCTCCCATTCCTCAGATGACATGTCCATTCTGGGCCTCCTGCAGTGCCACAATGATGCCACCCGAAGGTTGCAGGAACAGCAACTCATACTCCGCTTGGGAACCCTGCAGCACAATGGTATCAATGTGGATTTCACAAGCTTCAAAATCTCCCCTCCCCCTACCGCATTCCAAAACCAGCCCAGCTCGTCCCCGCCTCCCTAACCTGTCCTTCCTCCCACCTATCTCCTCCTCCCACCTCAAGCCCCACTCCCATCTCCTACCTACTAACCTCATCCCGCCCCCTTGACCTGTCCATCCTCCCTGGACTGACCTATCTCCTCTCTAACTCCCCACCTACACTCACCTTTACTGGTTCCATCCCCACCTCTTTGACCTGTCTGTCTCCTCTCCACCTATCTTCTCCTCTATCCATCTTCTATCCACCTCCCCCTCTCTCCCTATTTATTTCAGAACCCCCTTCCCCTCCCCCATTTCTGAAGAAGGGTCTAGGCCCGAAACGTCAGCCTTCCTGGTCCTCCGATGCTGCTTGGCCTGCTGTGTTCATCCAGCTCTACACCTTGTTGTATCTGTTTTCCTGTTGATCCTACATAACCTCAGGAGCCACTTGTAAGTAATTGAGACAAGTGCTTAACCAAAGCCCTACACTTACAGGGCTATTATATCTTCACATGTATGTACAAATGAAGTTTATGCATCCAGTTTCCAATGGCATCATAATTTTGGCATTTACCATTTTTTTTGCTTGCTATTTATTTTGCTTTTTATAATAAATCAGCCATTTGAGAGCAGAGAATCTCAAAACAGGATACAGGGAGCACATTATTCCAAGGGAGTACATTATTATTCCACTAATTTACATTTACTGCTTATTAGATCTAAAAACACTGGCTTCTGTACCAGAGGTGGAATACAGCACCATTTGATCAGATCCAGGTGAATAACTCTGCAATTACAATGTCAGTCCATCACATTTACAACCCTCCACCTTTGCTCTCTTTCATATAAAGGAGTTTAAACTAAGAATGGGTTCTCAGAACCTGATTTCCCTTACATTCAAAGCAGTCACAGGAGCTACTAAAAGTTGAGAAGAAAGAGGACCTGGATCTACACTTGGCCTATAAGTGGAAGAGGAACACAAGAGGCTTTATGAGAAGATCCAAGCCAAGCTGCCCCCTTAAACTCCAACAGATTCTCTCCTACCCAGTTTGCTCTGTTCCATACATTTAGATTCTGATGGTGTGAAGTTGCCACCAGGTCAGTCTCTGAAAATGGGAGAACCAAAGGACTGGAGTGGGCAAGTATGTGTCATCTTTCCTGTGGAGTAGAACGCTGCAGATGGCTTAACATTTGCCGATGAAAGATGTTGAATAATGCTAAATCTATGCACATGCTTTGAGGAATATCTCCAAGGACATCAAACAATTACAAAATACAGCTCTTGAATCTCCCTTTCTCCTTTGCAATAACCTTTTGAAAGATTTATTTCCCTTTCAAGCAATAATGCAGCAAGTGGCAGCTGCATTGACATCTGCAGCAGATGAGAGGCAGGCAAGGACCAGTTTTGCCTCTACATTCACGATAGCATAGACAGCACAACAGGAGGCAACATTGATTACTGCTTCCACACAGTTGCCTCTGCCTTGATTCTGGGTCTAACTGCTGCTATGAAACCAAGCAACCAAAGATCCTAGGGGCTGCTAGCCTCATATCCACTAGAATAATGGCAGCTGAGTTCCTTGTGTAAGTAACTACTGATTCTCAAGTCAACAGCATATGTTGAAACTGGCAGTCCTCAAGAGTACATCAGTACTTCGGAGACGTCTCAAAAGATGCAGCCAGGAGCAGATCTCAAGAGCTAGCCAGTATGATTCAAAGACCCCTAAGTGCTCTATCTCATGCGACATGCCACTCAGCAAAGATTCATCGCCAGCAAGATGGCTAGAAAGGCATGGAATGATAATCAGGTGGACTTTATAATTCATAACTGATAGACATTGCCAGATTACTGCTCAGGTAGTGAAGATGAGAATCAAATCCAACCATTTATATTACAGACAATGACAATATGGTCATTATATTTTTGGAGTTGAAATAGCACAATGGTCAAGGCATAAAATGGGCAGATTATGAACTGGGAGTTTGTTTTATACCATGCTAAGGAAAACAAAAATGATCATTATTAATTTGCTTTGCATGACTTCTGCCAACTAATTTCAGCCCATAAAGTATAGTTTTGCTAAATTTATAAACAATAAATTGACAGCAATTACGGAAAGAAAGCTAAACTTATCTATGAAAATGTGCTCATTTTCTGAGTGACCATTGCATTCTGATTTGCACATTCTGTAAATTGGAGATTTCTTGCACATTTGCATAGTCTCTTCCTTTAATAAACATCTACATTTCAGGTAGTGATGAGTGGTGTGCCACAGGGTTCAGTACTGGGACCCCAGCAGTACACAATATACATTAACGATTTGGATGAAGTATTGAATGCAATATCTCCAAATTTGTAGATGACTGTAAGCCGGGTGGCAGTGTGCTCTGGGAGAAAGATGTTAAGAGGGTGACTGAGCAAATACAAGGCAAATGCAATATAATGCAGATAAATGTGAGGTTATCCACTTTGATCGCAAAAACAGGAAGGCAGTTTATTATCTGATTGGTGGCAGTTTAGGAAAAGGTGAGGTGCAACGAGACCCGGGTGTCATGGTGGAACAGTCACTGAAGGTTGGCATGCAAGTGCAGCAGGCAGCGAGGAAAGCTAAAGGCATGCTAGCCTTCATAGTGAGAGGATTTGAGTATAGCAGTAAGATGTCTTGCTGCAGTTATACAGGGCCTTGGTGAGGCCACTCCTTGAGTATTGTGTATAGTTTTGGTCTCCTAGTCTGAGGAAAGACATTCTTGCTATGGAGGGCTAACAGTCAAGGTTCACCAGACTGATACCCGAGATGGTAGGACTGATGTATGTATAAAGACTGGATTGACTGGGCTTGTACTTACTGGAATTTAGAAGATTGAGGGGGAATCTCAGAGAAACGTATAAAATCCTGATGGGACTGAACAGGCTAGATGCAGGAAGAATGCTCCCTTTGTTGTGGAAGTCCAGAACTAGTGGTTGAGGTCTAAGAATAAGGGGTAAGCCATTCAGGACTGAGATGAGGAAGAATTTCTTCGCTTAGAGAGTCGTGAACCTGTGGAATTCCCTCCCCCAGGAAGCTGTTGGGGCCAGTTCACTAGATATATTCAAGAGGGAGCTGGATGTGGTCACTGTGGCTAAAGGAATTAAGGGGGTGTGGAGAGAAAGTGGGAATGGGATACTGAAATTTCATGATCAGCCGTGATCATATTGAATGGTGGTGCAGAATCAAAGGGCTGAATGGCCTATTCCTGCACCTATTGTCTATGTTTCTATGTTTCTACTTCATCATAAGTCAGAAAACTGAAATGGTTGCAATCTGAACCCAAATTAATTGGTGACTCTTTAACAACAAAAGACTACCCCACGGGTTTGATACATAGCCTATTGCTGAAGCCTACCTCTACAAATCAAACAATATAGAAACATATAATGAGGCTGATATATATTTGACTTGTCAGATATGTTTTGTATTTTAATATTATGTCACTGACTCATAAAATCATGCTACCTCAAAGTATTACTAGCTTCAGCCCTTAATGTATTAGTTTCCAGATGTTTGTTCAACTTTTCTAAAAAAAATCCAAATGCTTTTCGATACAGACAAAATGCAAAGAATTTGTATAATACAAACAGGGGAGAACACAAAATGCTGCTGTCTTTGCTGTGACATATGAGACTAACCATTAGTTTCTATGTTGTTTTTCATTCTCTGTTAGATTTTTGTCAAGACTAGATCTTCCAGCTGCAGGAAGCTTCTTGTTCCCCCTCATTACATGACCATTCAAAGTTCACATGATGTAAAGTGCAAAACAATATGTGACACCTTAAAGTTCCTTGCTACAAATACAACTGCTGTTTACATTTGCAATATTCAATTTGTCCCAAACATGTCACCTGAGGGATTTTACATAATTTTGAGCCCCTCATGATTCCCGTCTTCTGAGGTAATAACCATGTCCTGTATGCTTCTGATTGTGAAAGCTTTGCTTTTGTGAGTGGATATCAAGAACCACAAAGAGCAGTACTGATTAGAATCAGTTTAATTAGTTCATGCCTTTGGTGCAAAGGGAAGGTAAAGATGAAGATTAGAGAGGAATGAAAAAGCACATTGAAGACAGCTTTGATTAAAATGATAGGGAACAATTGGAAGCTTCTTATGAATAAGGAGGAGAAATCACATAATAATTATACAATGAGAAATTAAACACAATTCGGAGTCTTGAAAGAGTTACATAGTAGCTTTTATTGTGTTTTAGCCCATGTAATAAAGTAGCTAATATTTGCTCAGTCTCCTGTATCCTCTCACTGTAAGTGAGCACCTCTTTTAGTTAATCACACTGCAATGGTCCACTTTATGCAAACACAGGACATGCAACATCAGTCTTTTTATTTTCTCCTCTCTTTTCATAGTCTGAGACCCCAAGTGAAACAGTGATTTACTTGTACTTCTTTAGGATACTGTATTTAATCTCGACACAGGGGAGACCAAATGCAGATTGGTTAATCACTTATAACAAGTTATAGAGCTGGATGAACACAGCAGGCCAAGCAGCATCAGAGGAACAGGAAGGCTGACGTTTCAGGCCTAGACCCTTCTCAGATTCTCCAGCATCTGCAGTTCCTACTATCTCTGGTTAATCACTTTGCAGAACATCTCTGTACAGGTTTGATCCAAAGCTTCCTGTTCATGCCTGTGTAGTCCACAGCCAGCAGCTCCAGAGGAGACAGCAGCACCCAGCCCTGCCGAGTGTTCACCATCCCCCCAGACCTACCCCTTACTGAGGACGAACGGTCAGTCCTCAGTAAAGGGCTCACCTTTGTCCCCCTCCACCCACAGATCAACGAATACCGCTCACGCTTGGACATAGAGCAGTTTTTCCGCCGCCTCCGCCTCCACGCTTACTTCTTTAACCGTGAACCTAACCCTCCCTCTACTGACCCCTTCTCCCGCTTCCAACACACCCCCTCCTCCTGGACACCACCCCAAGGCCTCCTACCCTCCCTCGACCTCTTCATCTCCAACTGCCGTCGAGACATCAATCACCTCAACCTCTCCACCCCTCTCACCCACTCCAACCTCTCCCCCGCAGAACGTGCAGCCCTCCGCTCCCTCCGCTCCAATCCCAACCTCACCATAAAACCCGCGGACAAGGGAGGTGCAGTTGTAGTATGGCGCACTGACCTCTACATCGCCGAGGCCGGACGCCAACTCTCCGACACCTCCGCCTACCGCCCCCTTGATCATGACCCCACCCCTGAGCACCAAACCATCATCTCGCAAACCATCCACAACCTCATCACCTCAGGTGACCTCCCACCCACGGCCTCCAACCTCATCGTTCCCCAACCTCGCACTGCCCGCTTCTATCTCCTTCCCAAAATCCACAAACCTGAATGCCCTGGTCGACCCATTGTCTCCGCCTGCTCCTGCCCCACCAAACTGATCTCCAACTATCTCGACTCCATTTTCTCCCCCTTGGTCCAGGAACTCCCTACCTATGTCCGTGACACCACCCACGCCCTCCACCTCCTCCAGAACTTCCAATTCCCCGGTCCCCAACACCTCATCTTTACCATGGACGTCCAGTCCCTCTACACCTGCATTCCCCATGCAGATGGCCTTAAGGCCCTCCGCTTCTTCCTGTCCCGCAGGCCCGACCAGTCCCCCTCCACTGATACCCTCATCCGCTTAGCCGAACTCGTCCTCACACTCAACAACTTCTCTTTCAATTCCTCCCACTTCCTACAGACAAAGGGGGTAGCCATGGGTACCCGCATGGGCCCAAGCTACGCCTGCCTCTTTGTAGGTTACGTGGAACAATCCCTCTTCCGTACCTACACCGGCCCTAAACCCCACCTCTTCCTCCGTTACATTGATGACTGTATCGGTGCCGCCTCGTGCTCCCACGAGGAGCTCGAACAGTTCATACACTTCACTAACACCTTCCACCCCAACCTTAAGTTTACCTGGACCATCTCTAACACCTCTCTCCCCTTCCTGGACCTCTCTGTCTCCATATCGGGCAACCACCTCGAAACCGATATTCATTTCAAGCCCACCGACTCCCACAGCTACCTAGAATACTCCTCCTCCCACCCACCTTCCTGCAAAAATGCTATCCCCTATTCCCAATTCCTTCGCCTCCGCCGCATCTGCTCCCAGGATGAGGCATTCCACTCCCGTACATCTCAGTTGTCCTCGTTTTTCAAGGACCATAACTTCCCCTCCTCGGTGGTCGAGAACGCCCTCAACCGTGTCTCCCACATCTCCCGCACCTCATCCCTCACACCCCGTCCACGCAATAAAAACCAAAAAAGAATCCCCCTCGTCCTCACGTACCACCCCACCAACCTCCGGATCCAACGCATCATCCTCCGACACTTCCGCCATCTGCAATCCGACCCCACCACCAAAGACATCTTTCCCTCCCCACCCTTATCTGCTTTCCGGAGGGACAACTCTCTCCGTGACTCCCTTGTCCGCTCCACACTCCCCTCCAGCTCCACCACACCCGGCACTTTTCCCTGCAACCGCAGGAAGTGCTACACCTGCCCCCATACCTCCTCCCTCACCCCCATCCCAGGCCCCAAGAAGACTTTCCACATCAAGCAGATGTTCACCTGCACATCTGCCAATGTGGTATACTGCATCCGCTGTACCCGGTGTGGCTTCCTCTACATCGGGGAAACCAAGCGGAGACTCGGGGACCGCTTTGCAGAACACTTACGCTCGGTTCGCAACAAACAACTGCACCTCCCAGTCGCGAACCATTTCAACTCCCCCTCCCATTCCTCAGACGACATGTCCATCCTGGGCCTCCTGCAGTGCCACAACGATGCCACCCGAAGGTTGCAGGAACAGCAACTCATATTCCGCTTGGGAACCCTGCAGCCCAATGGTATCAATGTGGATTTCACAAGTTTCAAAATCTCCCCTCCCCCCACCGCATCCCAAAACCAGTCCAACTCGTCCCTGCCTCCCTAACCTGTTCTTCCTCCCACCTATCCCCTCCTCCCACCCCAAGCCGCACCTCCATCTCCTACCGACCAACCTCATCCCGCCCCCTTGACCTGTCCGTCCTCCCTGGACTGACCTATCCCCTTCCCAACTCCCTACCTACACTCACCTTTCCTGGCCCCATCCCCGCCTCTTCGACCTGTTTGTTTCCTCTCCACCTATCCTCTCCTCTATCCCTCTTCTATCCGCCTCCCACTCTCTCCCTATTTATTTCAAAACCCCCTTCCCCTCCCCCTTTTCTGATGAAGGGTCTAGGCCCGAAACGTCAGCCTCTCTGCTCCTATGATGCTGCTTGGCCTGCTGTGTTCATCCAGCCCTGCACCTTGTTGTCTCGGATTCTCCAGCATCTGCAGTTCCTACTATCTCTAGTTATAATGTCATTTATTTTGTAAAGAAAGTTAAATAAAGGTCATTAAATAATTCAATGGTTCTAGGACTGTCCATTGAATCCACAAAAGATGTATGAAATAACTCCACCGAGACTGGTATCCCATCACCATTCACCCTTTATTTACACATGGAAAGTCCTCTAGCAGAATGTGAGGATGTATGACAATCTTATTTTCATCTGTCAGCCAGGGATCGGACTTGATTAACAGCCCCAATCAGGGAACTCATTCTATGACATGAAGATGCAAAGCTTCTTTAGTATTCAATAGTAGATGGTCGGACCTCACAAGGAATTCCAAGTTAATTGACTTTGTTTTGTGAAACAATGATTTAGCAAAGTTTTTATTCAGAGCCCTTTTGTTTAATTTTGATAATAACTTGTGAGGACAGCCATTTGGAGGAGAACCATCTGACTAGCACAAGGGAGCCATCTCAAAACAATAATATTAATTCTCAATAGGGAAAGAGTAGATGGTGTGTAGGACAAAGGTGCTGTACTGAATGGGATACTGAAATTTCATGATTAGCCGTGATCATATTGAATGGTGGTGCAGAATCAAAGGACTGAATGGCCTATTCCTGCACCTATTGTCTATGTTTCTATGTTTCTATTTCGTCATAAGTCAGAAAACTGAAATGGTTGCAATCTGCCAAGCTGTAAAACTGAAGCTAAAGAGACTTCACTCACTCCCAGGAGCTGCTGTGTACAGTCCATCGATGGGAGTAACATCCTCCTAATCAACTACAGATGCCACCACGACTGCTGAATCTGACTTCAATTTTGCAACCCCTTAAGGAACATTTTCAAGAAAGGCAGGCATGCAATGATTGTACAGACTGATCTCATTTCCATCTTCATACACAATTCTTATACTTACTTAAAATCTTTGCACCAGTAGATTACTTAAGAAATATGTTGCTTTTTAATTATGTAATATACAGCAATTATTAACCTTTTAACTTGTTTAAAGCATAAAGCTGAGCTGTCGACTAGTTTTATCTTGAAACACTCATTATGCAAAACTGGATTAGATATGAGCTTATATAAATTTTACAAAGGCCTTAATGCAAAGTGGTAATATCCCTACCTCTGGATTGGGAAGCCTGGTTTCAAGTCCCACCTGATCCAAAGAGATAGTAGGAACTGCCAATGCTGGAGTCTGAGATAACAAGGTGTGGAGCTGGATGAACACAGCAGGCCAGGCAGCATCAGAGGAGCGGGAAAGCTGACGTTTCGGGTCTGGGCCCTTCTTCAGAAATGGGGGAGGGGAAGGGGGCTCTGAAATAAATAGAAAGAAAGGGAGGTGATGATAGAAGGTGGATAGAGGAGCAGATAGATAGAGAGAAGACGGACAGGTCATGGAGGCAGGGATGAAGCCAGTACAGGTGAGTGTAGGTAGGGAGTTGGGATAACGTTTGGTCAGTGAGGAAGGAGGGGCGGGTAGGTGGGAGGGAAGACGGACAGGTCAAGGAGGCAGGGATGAGATGGGTTGGTCTTGGGCTGAGGTCGGTGGTGGAGAGATTTTGAAGCTTGTAAAGTCCACCCGATCCAAAGGTGTTTTGGAAATGTGTGTATACAAATTAAGCAAAAAAAAAACAGTATATGGTTCACTATTGTCCTTTAGGGAAAGAAACCACCATCCTTACCTGGTCTGGTCTACAAGTGACTCCAGGCCTGCAGCAAGGTGGTTGACTCTTAACCGCACCCTGGGCAATTAAGTATGGGCAATAAATGTTGGCCTAGCCAGAGATACCCTCATCCCTTGAATGAATAAAAAAGCTATACAAATCTTTAGTTAATGGAGCAGCCTAAGGGCACATCAAATATATTTTCATAATACCTGTCATTTTAATTCCCTGTACTGCTACCACTCTGATCTCACTTCCTTGAACTTGTCAAATCCAATGGGCAGGCTTCCTGCTACGGGAGAGTGTGATGTTAGATTGCTGTTCAGCAATGGGCTAATTGATGCCCTCAAGTGCGCAGTTAATTCAGATTTAAGGCACTCCACCCACCTACAGCAAGATTTAACTCACCATAAAAGGGCCAAGTAAGAGCTCACCTGCTCTCCCTGCACACACAGCGGAGAGGCAACGGATCTCCTTCCTTAGCAGGTGGTTTGACACACCACAGGGCCCGCTGTCACGATTCTATCCCTTCCTCAGGTTGCCTTCCCCATACTGAGCCCTCAAATCTCAGCCTTACACCTACTTGCAAAGGCCTACCAGCTTGGCACTCGGCAAAATTTTCGCGAGCACTGATCAAACACTTCGAATCATAGAGTTATGGTGATATAGACCACGGAAATTGATGTTTCGGTCCATGTCAACAAGATATCCCAAACTAGTCTATTCCCCGTTGCTAGCATTTGGCCCATACCCTTCTAAACCCTTCTTATTTATATACCTATCCAGATGCCTTTTCAATGTTGTAATTGTACCAGCCTCCACCACTTCCTCTGGCAGCTCATTCCATACACGCACCACCCTCTGTGTGAAAAAGTTGCCCCTTAGATCCCTTTTATGTGGTAAATCTTGGAGGGCAGCCCTATGATAGGTCAAGTAGTCCATTTGGAAGGGATCACTACTGCTGTTCCAATTGATAGTTAAATATCTGTGGAGTAACTAGTGTTTTGCCACAGTTGGCTCTCCCCAGTCTCTTTTAGCCTGGGGAATGAGTGTAATGGGGTATCTGACGCCTCATATAATTCAACCTATAGACAAAGTGCAGCACAACAGATCTGTGTCAGGGGTGGATATTGGTTCACTGGTTAATACTGCTGCTCATAGCACCAGAAACCCGGCTTTGATTCCAGCCTCGGGTGACTGTCTGTGTGCAGTTTGCACATTCTCCCTATGTCTGTCTGGGTTTCTTCCAGGTGCTCTGGTTACCTCCTGCAGTCCAGACATGTGCAGGCTAGGTGGATTGGCCATGGTGTCCAGGGATGTGTAGTCTAGGGGGGTTAGACATGGAAAATACAGTGTTATAGGGATAGGCTATGGGGTGCGTCAGGGTGGGATGCTCTTCAGAGGGTCAGCATGGACTCAGTGGGCCAAATGGTCTGCACCCACACTATAGGGATTCTATGAAAAAGTGCTATCCCACCTATTCCTACTTTTCAGTCATGCAACCTTTGGGGTTGTGTTTCACCAGTATTTTTAAAACACAGAGAGGGTTTCTATCTCTACTGCTAATCTGAAATAAACTCTGGTACTGCTCCACAGAAGTAACCAGACCTGCTGAATAACATTTTTGATTTTATCTACATTAATTTGGCTTACACTACCCAAAGTCTAAACATCTGGCCAACGAATAGTTTCGCCTGGTGAACTGTTTCATACATTTGAATCTTCAACTTCCCGAGGTTAGATTGAATTGGTGATGGATGACCCCAGGCTTGGCTTGAATTAGTAAATTGTTACCCTACAGAGCTGACACAGTTAGTTCATTTGATGCAACATACAGTTGGTTCTGCTATAACGCGATAGTTGCGTTCCTGCACAACATCACATTATAGAAAATCGCACTATAGAAATAATGGGATTGATGGGAAAAACAGGGTTAAGGGCAGACCACAAAAAAAAATCACTCAAAATCGCTCAGAAATCACTCAAAAGCCTAACACAAAGGATAGCACAGTTTGAATAAATGTTTAATTCATATAGAATAATGAAATAAAAGTAGATTTAACACCTTACCTTGAAAAAAATGTCTAGATGACTTGATGGGAAAGGAGGTTTTGGGGTTGCTCTGTTGTTAATGCAGAGGCTGAGAGTCATCCTCATCATCATCATCATCATCATCTTCAGGTGCAGTTGTGGTTGCAGGGATAGGGTGAAAAGTAGTTAATCCAAAAATGGATGGACGTGGTTCATTGTCTTCTGACTATTTCTTGGGGGTTGACTCAAAAAAGCCATCCAGTTTTTGCTGTTTTGCTTTTTTACTTCGATCATGAAGAAGCTGTTCAGATCTCATTCCACAAGCTGCTACCCTGCTGTGTTCTGCATTGTAATCATTGTCCTCTAAGAGCTGCAACTGCTTCTCAATTTCCCTCAGGATAGAAGACAAAACAGAAGTGGGAAGCTCTCATGGTGCTGCATCCTGGTTTTCATCTTCTTCATCTCTACTTCCCCCTCAGCAACAAGTTGTTGTAGATCAGCTATAGAAAGTCTTCACAGTGGGACTCAAGCAGCTCTTCAACATCCTCACTCTCCACTTCTTCAAAACCAACTTGCTCTGCAATACTTTCTAAAAACATCATCCAAAACATCAACAATAAGGTCAGAAAAAAATTGCCCCATCATCCAACCTCTTTTGGTTGACCTAAAGTAGATGCCTAGAGTAGACTTAAAGTAACCTTACAAGGCTCACGGGTTGGCAGAGTGGTACACCACCACAGGCTTAAGCTTTATGTTTGCACTGGCATTGGTACCCAGCAGCACAGTCATATGATCCTTTGCCACCTTAAAGCCTGGAGCGTGTGCTTCCTTCATAGAAATGTAGGTTCCTGATGGCATTTGCTTCCAGTATAAACCTGTCTCATCCAAATTGAAAATTTGATCTAAGTTGTAGCCCTCTTCATTAATTAATTTTTTTACTATGGTAGGAAATGCCATCGCATGTTCTTCGTCTGCACTGGCGGCTTCACCACATAACTTTATGTTATAAAAAGCATAGTGGTTCTTAAAACCAGCAAACCAGGCTCTGCTAGCACTAAAGACAGGCACATCAACAGGATTTTCAGCATTTTTTTGTTAGATCTTCATAAATTGATAAAGCTTTCTCTTTTATGGTGAGAAGGGTGGTCCCAGATCGGTTTCTCTTTTGATCTTCTATCCACACACTTAGAAGGTACTTCATCTCCTCAAGTTCCTTTGTCCGTGACCTCACAGATTTGCTAGCACTCGGACTTGTTCCAGCAATACAGCTTGCTTTAATCTTTGCTGCATTGTCTCTATTGGTGCGTAAGGTAGACTCCTTTATTCCTGTTACACAAACTATATCACATGTTCTCCCATTACACTCAAAACACTTTACAACACCTAGCTTCTCTTCCAGTGTTATAACCTTTCTTTTACGTTCACCACCTGCAATTTTATCACCAGGATGCTTCTTGCTAACATTCTTGCCACTTTGTCCTTGCATATTTGTGGGTAATACAGTAGAATTTGCAAAAATTAAAATCACAGAGTAATGTACCTCTCACAGAAAGCGTGCCACGACAAAGTTTGCGAAATAATCACATGATGCCGGTGTAGGGACTGTTTCAGCGCTAACGTTGCGTGTATTTAGGACAAAGTCCGTGAAACGATCACATGATGTTGATGCATATTCCACTGCACACTGATGGTGTCGCATTATAGCCAACACAAAACTGATAATTTAGAAATAGCATTCCCCTTTTCATTGCTGGAACATGTGTTATAGCAGAACTAACAGTATACTCATTTGATCTCAGATACTGCATATCTAAGCTCTAGTTCCTTGGGTTGATTTGAGTAAAAACAAGCTACGCATCTGCTTTCTGTCGAAAAGTCTCCTGTCTTTTACATTCTTTTGCTGCTAAAATACAACATCCTGTTTGTAAAAGTCAGAAACTTTCTAAATCAAAAGTCTCATCTGCCAATTCTATAACCATCCCTCTCCAAGAAACAAAAATCAAAGGGTTTTCCTACACAATAGGTGAAGTATTTTCTGATTGTCTAAAAACGTAATGAATTTGTCTAACTTGTTGGCAAAATAATTTCCAGTTAATGTCCTTATAAGCTTTCGTTTCCCATTTGCTATGTGTATGAATGTACGTACATTTTTATATTAAAAAATTCATTCTTTATCCAGATTATTTCTTAAGAAAATATTTTTTATATCTAGATGGGTAACTCAGTGCTTGCCCTGGGTGGCCCTTAATGTTTGTCTTGGTCTTTAGTCTTAGACTAACAAATTTCATCCTCCAACCTCCTGCCACAAGCAACTCTGGTAACAGTTTCTGGTAGTTACAAAATAGTGTGGGGTTCTGCAACTCCTGCTTCCTTAAGCCTTTTGGTTCAGATAATAAAGCATCCTTACAACATTGGGAACTACAGACGATGATGCAGTGGTTTCCAAGACTTAAAAATTCCAAAACATCTGAAAACAAAACAGGGACAGGAATAGGTCACATAACCCTTGGTAACTGCTCCCTTTCATCAATCTGTGTTACTATCTGTTTCATCATGTTATGATTTTCTAAGTGCTATCTTACCACAATCCTCCTACTAGATTCTAGCACTTTGCCTACTCCTGTCATATGGTTAATTCCTACAGTACTCCCTTCCTCCTTCCTGAAATAGCAAGTTACGCTCTACTTTCCGATGCTCAAAAACTGCTCTAAAATCTAAAGAAATAAAATTTAACTTATATTCATTTTCTCTGCAGCTATCTCTGTTAAATTTTGACATGCATATTACTAAATCAGGGGACTTGTTGCCATGCAATTGTATTCATGTTTCCAGCACTATTGATTTCTCTAAGTTTTTTACTTTTATGTAACCCTTGGTTTTCCATTATTCTTGGAATATATCTTGAGCATTTTATCATGAAATTATTTGTTTAATATCTCTGCCATTTCCTTATTTCCTATTATAATTTTCCTACTTTCTATCTCAATACCTCCATGATTACTTCCATCAGTCTTTTCCCAATATGGGGTCAATCAAAGGCTTAGATCATGAGTGGGAAGGGTAGCCTCTGAAAGCCACCCCATATCTTTGCCTCAAACATCTTTGACCCCATCTGTCCCTTTTTCTGGGATATCCACCTCATGATAAGCATAAAACACTTATCTTCTCAAATAAAATAAAAAAGAACTATGGACGCTGGAAATTTGAAACAGAAATTGCAGAAGAAATTCATCAACAGCTGTGGAGAGAAAACAGAGTTAACATTTCAAGTCCAGTGACCCTTCTTAGTTTCTTGATGTTGGAACCACTGAAGAGTAGGCCACAATTGGCAATCTTTAGGACACAGAAGCTGCCAGCCTTTGACTGGTCAGAACCTCTGCCATCGTGGGATGCAAGTGCTGAGGACATGTTTGCCAGTCACCTCTTAACAAATTGATTTGCTTGCGACAGGTTAAGTTTTCTCAATGATGGGCTTGACATGTTAGTCAACACCTAACAATGATACCCTGCGCTTAGACCCTAAAACTGAAAATCACAGCCTTTGTTTGTTGTCCATGTCTTTGAGGCATTTAGCACAGAGTATGACATACCATTAGCTGTACCTGTACGACTAGCCTATCCAAATTATTGTAAGACTAGAGGGTAATTTCTGCCTCTCTTGCAAAATAAAAAGATGTACTTTTTTGTATAGGTGTTGTAATCACTAGACTGTAGAATGATAGTTCCCGTTTCCTTGTCAAGTTGCATTTGATATGTACCCATTTCTTGCACCATTCATACAATGCAATTTGTTTAGGTGTACCCATTAAATTTTATAAAAGGTGGCTTCATATGATGGCATTATGTACATTATTGAGACAGAAATAATCTTGTATGAATGATCTTCTTTGAACGCCTGCTTCCAGCTATCCATCAGTATGCTGTCATGTTCACAAGAACGCTATCTTTTACAGTCATGTTGTATGGACCTCCAGAGAAATAAACAATTCAATGTGCTCAGAGGTTCTTGAGATCTGCACCTAAGGTGTATGGAGGCCTGCCTGAAGTAAATAAATGGTCATTCCTCTGTAAGGGTGAGGAAATGGAGGGCGTGTTAATATAATTCTCCACTTGAGTCACATTGGGAGATTTGAAGAATTCCTACTGAAAAGTAATGCATCATGGTGCTTCTTGGTCTTCTGCGTATCAGTTTAGTGTGCATCCTCACAAATTGTTCAGAACATTTATGAACTGAAAATGAGATACTATTAATGTTAAGAATGCACGTGAATACAAAATAATTGCAACCCCAGGGCTCCACAACAGTGCCTTGCCCACCGCCCACCTCACAACCACTGATTCTCGCATTCCCCACACCACAATTTGTCAGTCTAATTGTTGCGTAAGGTGGTCTTGGGGCTTCAGCTTGACAACTAGCATTATGTTGGACAACATTAAATGGAGTTGAGGCTTAAAGATTGTGGATTTCTATTCATTGAAAAACAATCAAATTTAAGCAACAAAACCTCTGAGGCATGAACACAGGTAGGTAACATGACAGACTTAACACTGAAATTGTGCCAAATATAAGGACCTTTACTAAAATCTGAAGTATGAAAGTACTGTTTGGATTTTGCTCAATGCACTTGCTTTGTACAGATTCTATTTATGTTGTGTGAGATATGCAAACAGTAAGACTGTAATTCCTTAAAGTAATACATTCTTTATATTCAGATATTTTGTAAGTATCATTTGAGTTTGAAATTGTTCAGGTGGAAATGAAAGTAGTTAATTCTTGTCTGGAAATTACCCAAGAATTCAGAAGTATTAAGTGGAACAGGAAGAGCTTTAACAAAGGAAGGATGAAAGGGAGCTGCCAATATAAAAAATAGATTCACTGTTGCTTAAAGGCTGATGTAATATCAAATTACAAAGTCTTGCTGAAAATTCAATTTAAATTGATGCATGGAAGTTGTTTAAAAGAAAATGTGATGCTAATATGGATTCAAATAGTACAACTTGGGGGAAAAGAAAAGGACATGCTAAAGCTATCCCTCACAAGAATTACAGACGCTTCTTGCCACTGTGCTGTTAACCCTGTCTTATCATGTAGGAGAAAATTTCTGCAGATGCCGGAATCTATACTGAAAAATAACAATGCTGGAGATCACAGCGGGTCAGGCAGCATCTATGGAGAGAGAGCAAGCTAATATTTCGAGTCTAGATGACTTTTTATCAGAGCTGAAGATCTGATGAAAAGTCATCTAGACTCGAAACATCATCTCTGGTTTATCTAGCTGACCTGTCACTGCAATCTCCTGGCCGCATGGTCAGTTACAAAACTCTACCATGGGCTGCAAGGTATTTACACTCAAAATATTGGAAAAGAAATCTGTTGGCAGTGTCAAAGTTGCCATCTTTTTCAGTTGGCTACTTGAAAGCCTCACTTGGCTGTGGTGTGGGAAGTCCATCCATTCATTAGGGATGGAAAGTTACAACCAGACCCCTGGTGAGGTTCCCTAAATTAGTCCTGATCCATATGGGATAACACAAACTATTAAGCCCCCAGGTGAGGAGGGATAAACTGACTCCCTTTTGTTGTTTACCCACCCTCTTCAGTTAACTATAACAAGTTAATTTAGAAAGGATCCCTTCCTGTGTGGATACCTTCATCTCAGGCCCAAAAGAAATATTTTTTAAAAGGAATCAATTTAACCAGGCTTTCTTAAATTAATAAAATGAGTGAGTTTATTCATTACTACACATGAGAATAATTCATGACACAACACTCAGATTAGAAATAAAAGTCAAATCAACAAAGATAAAAGTCTTTGAAGAAAGGTAGTATCTGGATCAGTCTGTGATTTATTCATAAATAGCGGATGGTTGACTCCATTGCAGTGGAGATTATATTTGTTTCCCAATATGATCAATGCCTTCTCAAACAACATTTCTCTGTTTTGGTCAGTCACAAGCTAGGGACTGTCATGAATCAGTAGGTAAGTCTAATATCTTTAGGAATGCTTTTAGCCCAATTCCAAAGCATTTCCATTTTCCTCCTGGGATTCTTCTGCCACAACCAAGCTGTGAATCTAGCAGTTATTTCTGGACACCTCAGATGTCAGACTTGTGAACAATGTGCCCTGAGCAGCAGAGCTTCTTTTGCGTGATTAGTGCCTCAATGCTAGGCTGTTTGCTTGGCAGGGAATGCTGCAGTTGACTGAATTTCTTTCCACCAAACTTGGAGAACTTCGTGAAGACAGAGCTTTGAGCTTCCTGCTGTTCGTGTTCAAAGCATGTAGGAGCTTAGTTGGACATCCTGGTTCTCAAATTCTCTTTTCCTCAGTAGTTCGAAAGCCAAGCTGACATACTTGAGGTGATGATGAATTTCATTGTCTATGTTTGCCTTTGTCAAGGAGAAGCTGCCAAAATACAGAAAATGGTCCACGTTTTCCAGGATCTCTCCATTTGCTATAATCAATGGGGTAAGACATTTGCTGTGAGAGCTGATTGGGAGAGGACTTGAATTTTACAGATACTAACAACTGCTGGGCTGACCATCAACTTATTGACTTAACATTCCTGTAACCTGACCCCAAAAGAGCATAGGGAGTAGAAGTGGCCCCACAAGAAATTTACTATAGAATGTCTCAAAGATCCACCTAAGCAGGCCTTCTCAGTCAGCACCTCGCAACCAACCTCTCAACCACCAGCCAGCAGAAGCTATTGTGTTCACCTTGTTCATAATATCCATCATTACAAGCACCTGCAAAGAATACCAAGTCTTTCTACATAGGAACATGTTTGGTGGTCACTGCTGGTTGTCTTTTGTTTCCTAACTGCTTGAAATAAACATGCTTCAGGTTTGGAAAGCTTAAAACATTTTGTTTAATTCCAACTTGCCATGATTGTCTATTGAAAAGTCTGCTTAAGCAGGTACTATATTACACAATAACTGATTCTACAGTATAGCCATGAACATGACTCCACTGGAACATTTGCACATTCAATTGATTCCTGACTAATTAGTTCCTTAGTCTTTATAGACAGTGTAAGAATATATAACAACTAGCTTGATAAACATGACCAAGAGACACAAGACCTAATTGAATATAACAATGGAGTAGTAATATTGTAAGTGATGAAGATCACAGGGAAATTTAATGACTTTGTATCTTGCCCCTCAATATATTCTTCTGATATTTCTTCTCCTGAAAATACCCACAATTTAGTGACATTGGTAATAGCCGCCTAGTAATATTTCATCAAGTGACTGCTGATGTGTGAGTGTAAGCAATGGATGATAATGAGTTGAAGATCAGTGACCACTCAGTGAGTATATGAATAACTGTGGTGTGGGGGGTGCATATGTAGAGATTGATGATCCATTACAAGGTGAGGAATGCCATTGTTGGGGAGTGAAGCGTGTTTTCCATCCAAGAATGAAATTGAGATACCTCTGATTTATTTAGGAGACTTTAACAGTTTCTAGTTGCTTCCAATTCAGGTGACCAAAAGGAATTGAGTCCTTCAGCCCCCATGAGATATAAATCTTGACTAAATGTGATTGGCAATCAGGAAAGCTTTTCTTATTGGTTCACACAAGGTAAGCCTTTTGGTTTCTTCTTGAAAGTATTGTTATGCAATGTAATATATCAATAAATTGATATGTTTCCATATTATACAAGTAAGGTGCTTTTTTGTGTTCCTCTAACAGTATGTGTCAGAATTGTTCCCAAGGGCTTTCGCTCTGATTCTCACACATGGGCACAGGCTTTAGGTTTTATCTGGCTAATCGCCATTAGTGACTTTTCAAAAGCATTTTTTCTTATCCTCTTTTATCTACAAAGTCAATTTTGTTCTCTCTTCATCTCTGCCCTGGAGCAATGTTGGTCACTCTCCAATGCCTCATCAGAATGATGTTTTTCATTAGAGAGGCTAAATGTTGATCAATACCAAGTACTAAACTGTAGAGCCACAACTATGCTATAATTTTCTCATCTAATGTTCCCTTTTAAGAACAAGCAATTAGTATTTGAGAATGCAAAGCCTCACGATTTATAGCACATCTGCAAAGTTCAAATAGGATTGGTAATTGAATCTTGTATCTTCCTGTTGGATAGCTCAGCCATTGCATTTTAATATAGCTGTTTATACAGCAATGAGTGAGCTATGTGGAAATAATTATTCTAGGCTACAAATTACTGCTGAAGAATGATAACAGTTTGATGTGGAATTATATTAATCCCTTCATTATATTAATGGAGTTACTCACTCATTGTAAATAAATAGGTTAACAGTTTGATTAAAATATTAGAGAGAAGTTTTTTTTTTAAAAAAGCATTAAATGTTCAATAGAACATTTGACATTATGGAACTGTTGGCCAAGTACAGAATCAGGTAAACCCAAAGACATAAGTTTATAAAACTATTGAATCAGGTGAATATTTTGCTCACTGAGTCCTTGAGACTCTGTTGAGGTAAGGAATATCACTAACCAAATGTAATTGCACATATTGTTGTCTTGCAATAGACATTTTTGTGATTAACAACAGTAATTTTCTGTACATTCTCTACAGTAATTTATCCTCTACCACTAATACTTCAATGGTTCCAAAACAAAACAAAGAAAAAGGAAGATTGGTGCCAGCAAGCAACCTCAAACAGCCCTTACTCAATCCCTCATACTGGCAGAGATAGAAATACTGCAGGATAACAGAGTGGAAATCTTGGAAAATAACACACAGGGACGGTAAATGGACTATACCTTGATATCTAATGTAGCTGTTTTCAGTTTCAAGGGAGAAGCCATTAAAGCATGCAGATGGAATATTTTCCCAGCAGCTGTAGTAAATTACAATCTGGATTACCTTCCTGCCTTTAATTTAAGGTGTTGGGTAGTAACAGATGTAACGTTTGCTCCAGACGTTTGCTGTCACAGGCCGTATGGATATTTTAAAGCTGGAGCATGTAAAATCCTGCAACTGTTCAAGAGGTCACACAGGTGCTTTGGCACAGTAACAGTGGCAAAACTTTGCAAAGTAGTGCAGTCTGAGGGTATTAGAAGCTGAAAGGGTTCTCTGATACCAGGCCTCTTCCACGGAGGTCCTTTGGCGGAAATTCAAGGCAAAGAGTAAGACTGCTGAAGAAGAGTGAGAACGAAGATCTGGGAATAGGATAACCATTTGCTCGCAGAGAGTAGGGAATAACACCTTTTAGTGAGGAGACCAGAAACCCAGATCTCAGGTATTATAGTGCTGCACTTTAAATTAGTTCATTAGCTGTGAATTGCTTTGAGATGCCTTTGAGAATGCAAACGATACTATAAATTCAAATGGTTACTCCTCTAATAAGTTAAAAAAAAAGATAATGAGCAACATTTAAAACATCATGCTACCTACACCACATGGACTATTGTGGTTCTAGAAGTGTATTCATCTTGTCAGGACAAATGGGCTTGGGCACCAAAACTTGTCTAGCCTGAAATTTCCACATCCCACAAAAGAATATTAAGAGGAAAACTCATACTGGTCAAGTCAGCTAAAGCTTGTATGCCTTGAAATTTTTAATGATATAAACCACAAATTAATGGATCCAAGATGATCACCTGAAGTTTGGATTCCGTACTCCACAGAATGGTTGATGAGGTAGAAGGTGAATGGCTTGCATGCAGCCATAAAGGTTGTTTTCTTTAATGCGAAAGAAGCTCTTTGAAGAAATGCACATCGCAGTACTTCACTATTTTGGTACTTGTCTCCTCTCCTCTCAGTTGTGCTTTTCTTTGACTCCTGAGAAGAAAAATGTCACATTTTTGTTTATTTCATTGATTTGGAGGAGATGTAAGTATCAGGCCCCATTAGACCATAATCTGACATTCTGTGTTATAATTAACATTGTTGGCTGCTTGGCTGCTCGTGTAAATATGCCTTCCCCTTCAAAGGAACTGTAATTCAGATAGTTCTGGATCAAAGCTAACTGTGGAATAAAGAAGTAATCCACGAGCAGCAATTAACATCTGTCTGGGAATTGCTTAAGCCCTAAGTATTTTCAATGTTGATATAAAAATTCCAGCCAGACTTCAGAATTAAAATTCTATTTTCACTACAATAGATTATGCTCAGCAGTTTTTTTTTGTTTAATTTCATGCAGAGTGGTAAAACATAGCCTTTCACGTAGTAATATTGTCACCTTACTAGAATGCATATTATCAGGCCAAATATGAGCCTTGCTAGAAAGGCTTTGTCAAAAAGGTCTGTTCTATGGAGCATCTTAAAGCGGGAGAGAAAATTGGAAAGGTTTATAAATTCCATCACTTAGGGCTCAGGCAGCTGACGACACACGTGTAAATGGTTAATGAGTGAGTTGCAATTTTCATTTAGCTAACAAAAAGTACAATACAATATACACAATAACAGTAAATTGCAATGCAAATTTCACAGTTACACACAATAGTTCATCATGCAATCTGTGCAAATTCTCTATATGTATGTTTCTTTTCTTAAATGGGGTGACACTCCTTGTCTACAACACTATTATAGATAATTGCCAATTTTAAATATTTTAGTGCTCCAAAATTGAAATAACATGATTGCACATGCATCATCCATTCTCCACAGTCTTAAAACTTCTGCATCATGTTTCTTCTCAGTTAGCTTTTGCAGAGAAAGACTTATTGAATCATTGTTACAGCGAACAGGCTTGCAGCTTGAAAACATCATCAAAATTCTTTTTGAACGAATGGACTAAAACTGCACAATACATTTCAAATATTGCCACCAAACCTTGATGTGCCATTAGAACAATTATCCTATATTGTATAGTCTGGAAAATTCAAAGAATGGTTAATTCCCTTAGAGTTTGCCATACCCTTTAAGGTTTTGGACTAGATTTGTAGCTCGGGTTGTGGGTGTTGAGGTTGGTTGGCTCGCCGAGCTGGTTTGTTGTTACGCAGATGTTTCGTTACCATGCTGAGTAACATCCTCAGTGCAGCCTCTGATGAAGCGTCGGTGTGTTTTCCCACCGGGCTTTTAAACTCTGGGGTCCGTTGCGATGGATTGCCTCACTTCCGGGTTTCCTCCGTAGCGGAATGTATATGGGGTCGAGTTCAATGTGTTTATTAATAGCCTGCTTCGTGGAGTGCCATACTTCCAGGAATTCTCGTGCTTGTCTCTGCCTAGCCTGTCCCAGGATCTTGGTGTTGTCCCAGTCGAAGTCACGGTTCTCCTTGTCAATGTGGATTGAGATGAGTGAGTATTGGTCTTGTCTTTTTGTACGGAAGAAACCCGGAAGTGAGGCAATCCATCGCAACGGACCCCAGAGTTTAAAAGCCAGGCGGGAAAACACACCGACGCTTCATCAGAGGCTGCACTGAGGATGTTAGCAAGCACGGTAACGAAACGTCTGTGGAACAACAAACCAGCTCGGCGAGCCAACCAAACTCAATACCCTTCATTTGAGTTAATGCCAATAGTCATTGTAGATTTTAATTTATATTTTTAACAACAACAGCTTAAATTAATATAGCATCTTTAATGTTATAAAACATCCTAAGAAGTTTGAAGAAGCACAATGAAGCAAAATCTAACACTGAGCTACAGAATGATATATTAGGTCTGTTATGACAAATGACCAAACACTAAATTACTTACAGATATATTGAATCTTTAAGTACAACATCTGTGTTTTCTAACCGAAGGACATACAAGCAAATTTTTCATAATTTTTCTACTTTTATGCTCAGGAGATTGTAGTGTTGAACTTTTTAAAAACTTATTTCTTTATTTTTCTATTTTGTATCTAAGATGGCACCTTGTGTGGTGACATTGTACACTTTTCACTGCACTCTTGTATCCTTAAAAAAAAAGCCTAAACCTAAAGATAGCTGAGATGTAAGGTCTGTGGCTGTTTTCAAAATTCCTGTGTGCACTACACTACGTCTCAAGTGGAACCATGAAATAAATCTTGCACCTGTAAAGTTTCAAGGGAACTTCATACAGAAACTCTTTAAAGGGTCAGGTGCCATTCAAATAAAAACAACTGTGATTTCTTTCAGCTGCAGAGACAATAAGGGGATGATTGCTCCCCTCTCTTATCTTCTGTGAGCTATGCCAAGACTGTGGATGTATCAGTTGAAAGAAAGGTAGATCTGGATGAAAGACATGTTTGTGTTTTACCACAACCAAGGGGGTTAAAAATCAATGTCCAACCTTGGATTCTGTGCATGGATGTACAAGTGTGTCAGTGTGGATTTTGACTTCCATTGTAGGTAAAGTGTGCTGTAAAGTCACACAAACTGAGAACTTACACTAGCCACCCTTGTGTGTGCCCGGGTAAAAGAATAAAAATCTCTCCGATTGTTGACAACAAGACATCAGTAAAGCCAATCTTGAGTAAAGTGGGACAAATTCTGTTCAGCTAATTACAGAACCAAAAATCTCCAATCAACAACTCAACTGTCTAGATCTGCAATACCAGAACCATCCACCTTAACAGCCGTAGCCTTTCACAATCTATTCATCCCAGTCAAGTCAAAGACTGAATGACATTTTCTTTTACTTACTTATTGGAGTCAGCTCTCATTTCTCATCTGTGCGCTTGCGTATCGTATTTTGTTACATGTTGTCATGATTTGTAGCCAATAAATACATTCTTTCTTTCCCTCATGAAAGCTTGGTTATATCTTTTTATAACTTGAAACATTTTGAGCTGGGGAAATGTATCAACAAGGGAAGGGATGTTTTATAAATTAACCTTGTTGTGACCAACTGAGGGAGGGCTTGAGTAAAGAAGGGGAGCCATTTCATCACTTCTCACCTGGGAACACCACCATTTCATGGTATTCCATCCAGAATCATAATGAATTGAGAATACAGAAAGTAGTCATAAAAGGTCAGACGATCAAAGGTTTGGTCAAAAACGGAGGCTTTAACTCTCGTAAATAAGAACAGAGAGTTGGAAAAGCATATGTTTAATGAAAGTGAATTTGGACCTTCGAAACTGAAGGCACAGGCACTAATGTTGCAGCCATTAAAATCAGATTGCTCAAGAGACCGAAATTAAGCTAACTATAGGTTCCGAGTGATATTCTTAAGGGAAGGTTAACACTGGAGTGCTAGGGAGAATAAATAGATGGAGAAAAAGTAAATGTTTGAAGAAGTTGGTAATGTTCTTGGAGAATGAAAAGCCAATAAATCGTTGATAATGTATTCACACATAAGTCCAAGCAGGGGAAAAAAAATAGAATGCTGGATTGAGAGAACAAATTATACGTTTCTTGGACAAGTGAAGATCAGAAAGGATTGGACGAGGAATGTGGACTTAACATGAATTAAGAGGAAATGGCACTTGCTCAGAAGGAATTCAGGGTGAAGCATAGCAACTGGGGTGGCAAAGGAAGAAGCTAAATGGTTGTGAGAAAATCCACAAATCTGTCATTATTATCGTCAGAATGGATGTGGATCAGAATCAATCGTGATTGAGTTATCAAAGCACTGATGACAGAATCTCTAAATACTGAAAGTGACAATTGAAGGAGTTGTAGGGAGGGTCTTAAATTCTGGAAGGGTGGACTCTGAAAATAGAGGAGACTGAAACATATCTTTGCAGTGTCTAGAGGAGCATTCCTGCATCTAACGGGAAATATAAAATGTACAATCAGAAATCTATAATGGTTACAAAGTTGTTTTATCTCCACTAAGAATCACAGGTAAGATCTGTCACCATGAACAGCTGCATTCTGTTATCTTATATTTGACTTTGTATATGCCTCCAATTATGAACTTTAAAAAAGTTTCAACTTCTTTTGGTATACTAAAGCAAATGCAATTGTCAGTCCCAAAGCTAGATTAAAAAAAAACAGTATGCAACAATCTTCCTTTCCATTTTGAGTAATCCTTTTATCTGAATTTATGGTTTCAGATGCAGGCAATGGTCCCTCACTTATTATTACCAGAGATCCTTAACTGGTCCATTAAATTTAGCTTTATTCCAGGATATACTTTCCAGTTTTTTTTAACCTGATATATTTCAAGATTATGGTCTTGAACATATTTTTCTATTGTATGTGAACCACCTGAAGTTAATTGAAAACTAATTGAAAACAATGCTATGATGGCTGCTTCAAAATCTGTTATTTTGTCTGGAGCTAAATTGCCTTTGTCCATGTGCTCCGACATATTTTCTTCTCTTTTGTGTGCTCTTATGTTTTTTTTCACAATTCTGTGCAGTGTTTTGCTAACTGTCAGTAATCAGTTTGACTCAGGAAATACAATAAATAATTTCACACTGTATGTTATTTAACATGCAGAGGATGTAAGTTGTGGTGTAGACAACTTTGTTAAGAATCTTGAACATTATTTTACCAATTGTTGGTTTTGATCCAGTTTTTAGTTGTCCAAGATAATTAAGGACGATTCATGTTGGCCGAATCTCTTGTCTTTTTGGCTGTATTCTTCTGTTTTAATTTGTTCCTTTTAATTACCTTTAACTTCAACAATGTAGCTATTCATATTTACCTTTTGGTTTACATCCCCTGTAGGTATTTTAGACAACTTGAATGTTTCTCACTTCAGCATTTCTTCATGTGTGTGTTGTCTATGTACAGAAATCTGGCCGCAAAGAGAGATTGTAAGTTAAAAGTGTTGTTTTCCTTTAAATAAGTACTAAAATAATTTAATTGGAATTATCATTATAAAAGGGCAAATACAGTTCACAATGTCTTACCACGGAACTCTGCTTGGAGAGTTCTTACAGAATACTAAGAACATCCCTATGACAGATACCCAACTGAAAATTTGCACAGCAGAATATTGTTCATTCTTGCAAACTGTCAGGAAAAGCAGCACAATGTAAGATTTGATAGCTTGAGTTTATAATGACCATACCTGACTGGAATTTTTATAGCATGAAACCATATTATAGTCAAAAAACATACTCCTGAAAAATGAAAATTTGACCATTTTGAATTCGGGTTGTGTTCACTCTTGGTGACTGTAAATAAAAGTTCATGTTTGGAACTGTCTGATTACTTGCCTGCATGTGGTATTCCCTTCCCGGACAATAACAAAATGCATGTGTACTGTAGGTACTGAGAACAGAATAGCAGTAGTTTAAAGAGGGTGTTTAGATGGGATGTAGCTAAGCACAGTGAAGCTGTGTGGCCTGGTGGTTAAATAGTGACTAGAATGAGAGAATAAGATAACTTCAAACTTTTTAGTAACTGGCATGTGTGGGACCAAGAGTGCAAAGATTGATCAAGTATTCTGGTTGGTCAAAAGGTTTGCATAATCAATGTAAAAACACACACTAAGCAATAAAAACATAATGCAGGTGGTATACACATCACAGTTATACTTTATTTACAGCATAAATTATT
The DNA here is from genome assembly GCF_021869965.1 of Rhincodon typus. Classification (NCBI taxonomy): domain Eukaryota; kingdom Metazoa; phylum Chordata; class Chondrichthyes; order Orectolobiformes; family Rhincodontidae; genus Rhincodon; species Rhincodon typus. The sequence goes on from NC_063337.1 coordinate 81,369,345, forward strand.
CAAATAAAAATACAAGTTTACTTTAAATTTACCGGCAGACAGCTTTCTCTCTCATGCCTTCAACTGACTACTTGGACATTACAGGAATTGTGATAATACATGCTGTTTCATTAGGTGTCGGTTAAAACAAAGTTTGCTATCTATGTGTGAGTGAGTGCCAGCCATGTCAATTATGTGCCATGAGCATCGTGGCTGCCATGCTAGTGAGGGGCAATGCCGGATTGCCAATACTTGCTCCTGTGTGCAATGGCCTTTCTAAACTGGAACAGGTGAAAGGGATGCCAGTATCTTGATGGATATTGTTGAGTCATGAGATTTTCCAGGTACAATGAGTGGAAGAATGAGGCTAGAATCAAATGAAAAAGATGCCATGGTGTGGGGTAGGTAGTTATTAAGACATGTTTGATATATGGTGAGAAATCTTGCTAAACCTCACAGAAAGAAGCCCTCCAAAGAATTCAATACAACTTGCACTTAGCCAAAAATCATGGGATTCAGTCCAGTTGGTCAAATGGCCTCCTTTTATGCAGTTAGCTTTCTGCGATTCTGTAATTTTATGATTAATCCACAAAACTCTCATACGACCACACAGTAAGCAGTTTAATATAAGAAGTCATGGTTGAAGTGGTAGCTGGGTAGGGTGGTGAGTGTTTAAGGTGACAAGTGGGTGTGGTTGCAAGGATGGTATATGCGGCAAGTAAGTGAGCTGGTAGGTAGACCTGGTTATTAGATTGGTTCGGGAGGCAAGTCAGGCTGATGGCTAGTCAAATTTGACCACAGGGTATTCGAGTGGTGGACCTGTGATAGTCACATCATATTGGGGGCTGGTTTGAGAGGTTTGGCGGAGTCAAGTGGCAGCAGGGAAAGACATGGGGAGAGGGGGCAATCAGAGGACACATGTGGGTGGGAGGAGGTTGTTCTGAGTAATTGGTTTATCAGGGGTATCCCTGGGTGTTAGTCAGGGTGACCACAAGATCTGTGTTTTTCTGACCAGCAGATAGCTGCTTGTATTACTATTGCTGTTCTGTGTTACAACGCACTGGAAGTTAAAAGAATACAAGGAACACCAAGTTACAGAAAGAAAATTAGATGCACCCTGACTAGCTGACAGAAGGATCAGGAACAAGAAACTAGCGATGAACCATTTTTCAGACTGGAAAGGACTGTTCTGCAGTATCTCCCACAGATGATATTTGGACTGTTGTTCTTCCTGGTATATGTTAAAGATCTGTATTTGGGTACACAAAATATAATTTCAAAGTTTGCACATCATACGATACTTGTAAATCTACTGAACAGGGAGGGGGAGAGTAACAGATTTCAGCAGCACACAGACAGCTGTTACTATAGGCAAACATGAAATTTAAAGTATTGGAGAAAAAGGGGTCGGAGGATGAAGTGATCTATTTTGGTAGGACAAATGAAAACAGATAATATAACCTAAAAGATGCAATTTGAAGAGGATTGTAGGAACAACAGGACTTGGGTTGGTACATGAACACAAGTTTTTGAAATTAGCAGGTTAAACAGGCACACAGAATTTTTTAGAATTATAAATAGAGGCATTACAAAAACAAGATGCAAGATGCAAAAAATGCTAGATGTTCATGAAACAATAAATAGATACTGTCCAATGTTATCATAGTAGCCAATACTGGGTACATGCCAGAAGAAGCCCAAGAGATGTTGCAGAGGAGATTTAGTAGAGTGGAAAACTTCAGTTCAGTGAAAAGAGTCAAAACTGGAATTGATCTCTTTTCAGCAGAGGAGGTTAAGAAGAGATTTAAAAAGTGTGTTAAAATCTTCAGTAACTAAGGAGAAACTATCTTCAGAGGCAGAGGTATTGGTAAGCAGAAAACACAAATTTTAGATAATTGTCAGAGGTTATAGGAGGGGGAGAAAATTGCACAGGGTATTTTTATGATCCAGCATGCCATGCCTACAAGGAGATATATTAATGATTTTCAGAAGACAATTGGCTAAACACTGGAAAAGGAAAGTACTGCTGGCCTATTCAGAAATGAAAGTCATGTACTCATTGGTCAACTCTTTCAAGGAGTCAACACAGAGACAATGGGCTGACTGGCTTCCTTCCACGCTGTCAATCTCAGGTGTTACATTTGCTTGGCAATGAACATGCCGTGTGAATTAGTTACAAAAGTAAAAACCTCACTATTGTAAATGTTGACCAGATTAAAACAAATCAACAAGCAAAAGGGTAGAAAGACTAGCAATTAAAAATGGCCAATTGACAAACAGTTAACAATGGTAAAGAATGAAAATTGTTGAAATTGCTGCAAATGCATTTTGAAAATGTTCTGAATGACACCTTTGTTTTTCATTAAAGTGAACTTAGCACCAAAATGATTTTCAGAAATGATAAAAGTCTATTTGAAATGCAGTTATTTCTGTATTAGAATCATCTGCAGAATTTTGTATCTGAACAAAGCTATGTCTATTTGAGAGACAATACACCTGGGCTCACAGAGCTTCCAATGACTGCACTGTCTCACCTGGGGCCTTAACAGATATCTTTGCATCCGCTTTGGCCTTCAGGTCAGGTTCTAGAGGACTGGAGAGTGGACAATGTTGTTCCTTTGTTTTAAGAAGGGAAACAGAGATTACAAGCCAGTGAACCCAACGTAAGTGATGGAGAAGCTGTTGGAGAAGATACTAAGAGATGAGATTTGTTCACACTTCTAAGTGAATGGACTTGTTAGTAATAGGCATGGATTTGTGCGAGAAAGGTCATGACTCATCAACTTGAGTTTTTTGAGGAGGTGACAAGAATGACTGATGGAGGAAGGGGAGCGGATGTTCTCTGCATGGACTTTAGTAAGGTGTCTGATAAGTTGCCTCTTGGCAGGCTGGTACAAATGGTAGAGACTCATAGGATCAGGGTGAGCTGACTAGATGGATACAAAACTGGCTTGGTCAAAGAAGGCAGAGAGTAGTGGTGGAAAGGTGCCTTTCAGTTTGAAGATCAGTACCTAATGGTGTTCTGCAGGATCAGTGTTGATTCTAATATATACAAATGATCTGGAGGAAAATGTAGGTAGTCTGATTTGCAAGCTCGCAGATGAATCCAAAATACACGGAGTTGCAGGTAGTGAAGAAAATTATCAAAGGATATAGATAGATTGCAGATTTGGGCAGAAAAATAGCAGATGGAGTATAATCTGTACAAATGGGAGGAAGATCAAATCCAGGTGCAAATCATAAAATAAATTGCAGAAACCTTAGGATCATTGACATACAGAGGGATCTGGACGTACAGATCCCTGAAAATGGTATCACAGGTGGATAATGTGGTCAAGAAGGCATACAGCACACTTGCCTTCATTAGGCATGGCTTCCAATTGGTAAGTTATGTTACAGCTGTACAAAACTTTAGTCAGATGTCACGTGATAGCAGGTTATAGTCCAACAGGTTTATCTGAAATCGCAAGCTTTCTAGCAGAGCTGATTCTCTCTCACGTCATCCGAAATAAACCTGTTGGACTATAATCTGGTGTTGTGTGACTTCTTTCTTTGTCATTCCCAGTCCAACTCCAGCACCTTTAGTTAGGCCACATTTGGAATATTGTTTGCAGTTCTGGTCGCACATTACCAGAAGGATGTGGATGTTTTGGAAAAGGTGCAAAGAATGTTTACCAGGATGTTACCTGGTTTGGAGGGTTTTGGTTATGAGGAGAGGTTGGATAATCTCAGATTGTTTTCTCTGGAAAGACAGAGGCTGAGGGGAGACTTGATAGAGGTCTACAAAATTATAAGAGGCATAGATAGGGTGGATAGTCAGAGGCTTTTTCCCAGGGTGGAAAGGTCAACCGGAAGAGGGCACAGGTTCAAGGTGAAAGGCAGAAAGTGTAGGGGAGGAAATGTGGGGAAAGTATTTCATACAGAGGGTGGTGGGTGCCTGGAATGCACTGACTGTGGAGCTGGCGGAAGCAATCATTTTAACAGTGTTTAAGGTGTATCTTGATAGACACATGAATGTGAGGCAAACAAAGGGATAGACATCGCATATGGGCAATAAGCAGTGGGTCTAAATAAGGATTAGGAATTGGTGCAGGCTTGGTGCACCAGAGGGTCTGTTCCTGTGCTGTATTGTATTGAAAACTATCTCAACATCTCAACTAATTGAAACTTTTTTAATTGTGTAATAATCATGCAGTTACTGTAGATGGCAGTATCAGTGTCATTCTCCTGTAACTAACAAGACTATTTTCAACCTACCACCAATCCCCACCATGCCCAAACTATCCAACCTATCACCATCCCACTTGCCTTTCCCCAGCCCCACCCCTCCTCCCTCGATTAATTTCTGAGCTCCCTTCCTCCTCCCCGTTTCTGAAGAAGGGTCCCGACCCGAAACGTTAACTTTCCTGTTCCTCTGATGCTGCCTGACCTGCTGTGTTCCTCCAGCTCCACACTGTGTTGTCTCTGACTCCAACATCTGCAATTCTTGCAATCTCCAACTTTCAATCTACAACTTACTCGAGGTTAAGTTCATTAAGATGAACATTAAGCACTCACCTAAACCATGTTTATGGTATAATATCAGTTAGGCAACATCTTGCTGTGAAGGTTTTCCACTGTTACACCATCAGGCACTTTTAGTTATTATCTTTGTTGATAATGAACTATACAAGTACAAGACTAGTCTTTGGCCTGGGCAGAGTTGGACCAAAACTATACAACGAAACTATAATCCAGATTGTACTTAAGAGTAATTCAGAAGCTCTGCCCCACAGGAAGGCAATGGCCTAGTGGTATCATCACTGGACTGCTAATCCAGAGATCTAGGTAATGTTCTGGGGACCTGGGTTCAAATCACGCCACAGCAGATGATGGAATTTGAATTCAATAAATATCTGCAATTAAAGAATCAAATGATGGCCATGAATCCATTGCCAATTGTTGGGAAAACCATATGGTTTACTAATGCCCTTCAAGGAAGGAAACTGCCATCTTTGCCTGGTCTGGCCTACATGTGAGTCCAGACCCACAGAAATGTGGTTGACTCTTAACTGTCCTCTGGGCAATAAATTCTTAGCCAGTGATGTCCTCATCCCAGGAATGCATAAAGAATAAAAAATTACCTTGATTTGGGAAAACCTCACTCTTCAAATTAATAAATTCCCCCTCAAACTTCCTGCCTTTCACTTTTAAATTATACCCCCATGACATTGACCCTTTGACGAAGGACAACAGCTGCTTTCTATTTACCCTCATATTCTTATGAACCTCTATCAGGTCCCTCCCTTAATCTTCCCTGCTCATTCAGCATCTCTTCATAACTAAATAGGCCATCCCAGGAAATATCCTGATGAGTTTCCTATGCACCCCCTCCAGCGCATCCTTCCAATAGTGTCGTGATCAGAACTGCACTCAAAACTCCAGCTGTGACCTAACCAAAGTTTTGTACAGCTCCAACATAATCTACCTGCTCTTACAGTCTATGCCATGACTGATAAAGGCAAACGTGTTGTGTGTTTTTTTAACTGCTCCATCCTGACACCTTCAGGGATCTGTGGACAAGCATCCCAAGACCTTTCTGTTCCTCTGAGCTTCCTCATGTCTTGCCATTGTCTTGTCTTGTTCCGAAGTGCATTCCCTCACATTTATCAGGGTTAAATTCCATCTGCCATTGATTTTCCTATTTGACCAATATGTTTATATCCTCCTGTAACTTAATACTTTCCTCCTCACTGTCAACCACCTGGTCACTCTTTGTGTCATCAACAAAGTTACTTATCATCTCTCTCACGTTCTCATCTACATCATTTACGAATTTCAAAAACAACAAGGGACCCAGCGCTGCTCCCTGTGGATGCCATTGCATGCTGGGCTCCAGTCACACAAACATCTTTCTGCCACCACCCTCTGTCTCCTGTCACTGAACTAATTTTGGATCAAACTTGCCAAGTTACCTTGAATCTCATGATCCTTACCTTCATTTTCAGATTCTCACATGGGACTTTGTCAAATACCTTACTGAAATCCATATAAACTACATCAATTGCCCTATCCTCGTCTAAACACTTGGTCACCTCCTCAAAAAGTTCCACTCGATTTGTTAGGCATGGCCTCCCTCTAACAAAGCCATGCCGTTTATTCTTGGTCAAACCTTGTCTCTCTAAATGGAACTTAATTTTCTCCTTCACTATTTCTTCCAATAGTTTCCCCATCACTGATGCTAGACTCATTGGTCTATGGTTCCTTAGTCTATCTCTACCACATTTCTTGTAAATTGTAACCACATTAGCCGTCCTCTAGTACCCTGGCACCTCCCCTGTGGCCAGAGACTGTTCAATAATTTGGGTCAGGGTCCAATAATCTACTCCTTCATCTCCCACAGCAGAGTGGGATATAACTCATCCGGAACTGGGGATTTGTCCACTTTTAAATCCACCAATACTTCCTCATTTCTTACATCAACTTGTTCAAGGACTTCACAGCCCATTTTCTCGAATTCTGCACTTGCATCCTACTTTTCCCAAGTAAAGACAGATGTGAAGTACTTATTTAACACTCTGCCACGTCTTTTGATTTCACACACAGATATCCCTCTTGGTACCTAATAGACTGTACTCTTCGGTTATTCTTTTCCCCCGATATACTTGTAGAATATCTTGGGACTGTCCCGATTCGTCCCTGCCAGCATTTTCCCATAGCCACTCGTTGCTCTCTGAATTGCTTTCTTGAGCTCCCCATGCACTTCCTATACTCCTCGAGAGCCTCCACTACTTTGCTCCCTTTGTAGCTCTTCCATGTCTCTCTCTCTGTCTTTGTATCCAATCCATTTTCCAGGCTTGTTGATCCTACTTTGCAACCTAAACAGCACATGTGGGCCACCAGTACCTTTCTGAACACCTCTCACTCTTCTGTTGCAGATTTACCCTCAGGTAGCTAGATGTTCCCAGTCTACTTCGACTACATCTGATCTTATTTCTTTAAAAAATGCCTTAAGCCAATCCAAAACCCTTTCTTTGCAAACCATATTTCCTTTTCTTTCTCATAACAAACTTGAAATAAAGGCCAACATTCTATTCACCTTTTAAATTATTTGTGATTTCTGTATTTGAGCTGCTAAATGTCTTATCTCTTCCTATTTGTCCACTATTTAGAAAATACTCCAAATAATTTTCCTTGGATTCAAAGTTACTGATCTCACATGTCCCCATATTTAACTCCGCCTTTGCTCAAATGTTAAATCTGTCAAATTTACAAACCTGACTGCCCTGGTCGACACATTGTCTCCACCTGCCACTGCCCCACCGAACTTATCTCCACCTATCTCGATTCCATTTTCTCCCCCTTGGTCCAGGAACTCCCTACCTACGTCCGTGACATGACCCGCGCCCTCCACCTCCTCCAAAACTTCCAATTCTCCAGTCCCCAACACCTCATCTTTACCATGGACGTCCAGTCCCTATACACCTGCATTCCCCATGCAGATGGCCTAAAGGGCCTCCGCTTCTTCCTGTCCCGTTGGCCCGACCAGTCCCCCACCACTGACACCCTCATCCGCTTAGCCGAACTCGTCCTCACCCTCAACAACTTCTCTTTCAATTCCTCCCACTTCCTACAGACAAAGGGGGTGGCCATGGGTACCCGCATGGGCCCAAGCTATGCCTGCTTCTTTGTAGTTTACGTGGAACAATCCCTCTTCCGTAGCTACACTGGCCCTAAACCCCACCTCTTCCTCTGTTACATTGATGACTGTATCAGCGCCGCCTCGTGCTCCCACGAGGAGCTTGAACAGTTCATCCACTTCACCAACACCTTCCATCCCAACCTTAAGTTCACCTGGACCATCTCTGATACCTCTCTCTCCTTCCTGGACCTCTCTATTTCGATCTCTTGCAACCACCTGGAAACCGATATCCATTTCAAGCCCACAGCTACCTAGAATACACCTTCTCCCACCCACCTTTCTGCCAAAATGCCATCCCCTATTCCCAATTCCTTCGCCTCCACCGCATCTGCTCCCAGGATGAGGCATTCCACTCCCGTACATCTCAGATGTCCTCGTTTTTCAAGGACTGCAACTTTCCCCCCTCAGTGGTCGAGAACACCCTCGACCGTGTCTCCCGCATTTCCCGCAACTCATCCTTCACACCCCCTCCCCGCAATAACAACCAAAACAGAATCCCCATCATCCTCACGTACCACCCCACCAACCTCCGGATCCAACGCATCATCCTCCGACACTTCCACCATCTGCAATCCGACCCCACCACCAAAGACATTTTTCCCTCCCCACCCTTAACTGCTTTCCAGAGGGACCACTCTCTCCGGGACTCCCTCGTCCGCTCCACACTCCCCTCCAGCCCCACCACACTCGGCACTTTTCCCTGCAACCGCAGGAAGTGCTAAACCTGCCCCCACACTTCCTCCCTCACCCCCATCCCAGGCCCCAAGAAGACTTTCCACATCAAGCAGATGTTCACCTGCACATCTGCTAATGTGGTATACTGTATCCGCTGTTCCCATTGTGGCCTCCTCTACATCGGGGAAATGAAGCGGAGGCTTGGGGACCGCTTTGCAGAACACCTACGCTCGGTTCGCACTAAACAACTGCACCTCCCAGTCGCGAACCATTTCAACTCCCCCTCCCGTTCCTCAGACGACTTGTCCATCCTGGGCCTCCTGCAGTGCCACAATGATGCCATCCAAAGGTTGCAGGAACAGCACCTCATATTCCGCTTGGGAACCCTGCAGCCCAATGGTATCACTGTGGACTTCACAAGCTTCAAAATCTCCCCTCCCCCTACCGCATCCCAAAACCAGCCCAGCTCGTCCCCGCCTCCCTAACCTGTCCTCCCTCCCACCTATCCCCTCCTCCCACCTCAAGCCCCACCCCCATCTCCTACCTACTAACCTCATCCCGCCTCCTTGACCTGTCCGTCCTCCCTGGACTGACCTATCCTCTCCCTAACTCCCCACCTACACTCACCTTTACTGGCTCTATCCCCGCCTCTTTGACCTGTCCGTCTCCTCTCCATCTATCTTCTCCTCTATCCATCTTCTATCTGCCTCCCCCTCTCTCCCTATTTATTTCAGAATCCCCTTCCCCTCCCCCATTTCTGAAGGCCGAAATGTCAGCCTTCCTGCTCCTCTGATGCTGCTTGGCCTGCTGTGTTCATTCAGCTCTACACCTTGTTGTCCCTTCTTAACTTTTTGTTCACATCTACATTATTTAGTGTGTTGGGCTTTATTGTCTCCCAAGCCCTTTGCTTGGTATATTTGCAAACAAGAGCTAAAGCAAACTTCTCACCACCAATTTTCCCACTCCGATGGCCTGTGGCCTGAGTTATTTTTCTTTTGTATTTACATGCAGGCTGTCACTGCTGGCTAGGATTTATTGACCGTCCCAGGTTGCCCTTGAAAAGGAAGGTGATGAGCTGCCTTCTTGAGCTGCTGCAGTCCCTGTATTGCAGGTAGATGCACAATGCCCTTAAGGAGGTGATTCCAGAAACTGACCCTGTGACAGTGAATGAACAGCAATATATTTCCAAGTCAGGATGGTGATTAATTTGGATGAGACCTTGCAAGTAGTGATGTTCTCATGTGATTTGCTCACCTCATCCTTCTAGATGGAAGTGGTCATGAGCTTAGAAGCTGCTGTCCACGGACCTTAGTAAATTTCTGCAGTGCGTCTTGTAGATAGCACACACTGCTGCTACCGAGCATCAGTGATGGAGGAGTAGATGTTTGTGAACGTGGTGCTAATTAAGTTACTGCTTTGTACAGGATGGTGTCAAGCCTCTTGAGTGTTGTTAAAGCTGCACTCACTCAGGCAAGTGGGGAGTATTCCATCAAACATCTGACTTGTGTCTTGTATTTGGTGCTCAGGCTTTGAGGTGAGTTACTCGCTGTAGTATTCCTAGCCTCTGACTTGCTCTTGTAGCCATTATATTTATATGAGCAGTAGTCTAGTTGAATTTCTGGTCAATAGCAACCCTCAGGATGTTGACGGTGGGGAATTCAGTGCTGGTAACACCATTGAATGTCTAGATACACTGTCGCTTATTGGAGATGGTCATTGCCTGGCAGTCGTGCAAATATTACTGGTCCTTGTCAGCCCAAGCCTGGATATTGTCCAGACCTTGTTGCATTTGAACAGGACTGCTTTAGTATCTGAGGAGTCACGTATGGTGCTGAACTTTGCAGAATCATCATCGAACAGATATATCATATATATCCTACATTCCTCCCAAAAATCTTAACATACCTATGACTCAATCTCCAGAATCAATCTTATTGCCTATGGACCCGTTATTAATTGTGTCCTCATTAATATCATTTTCTATTTTTAAATTTATTAATTAATAACTCCAACACATCTCTTAAATTATCACCTTTCCACTCAGGCTAAGGCAACATTGAACCAAGGCTCATGTGAGCATAATATATCCCATGACGCTACTTTGTTGAAAAACAAAGGAGTTTGTTTTAATACAAGGCTAATATATACTCCCCAAACAACACCAGTAAAGCATGTTATCTGGTCATTCATAGTGTGTCATATTGTTATTTGTGAGATTTTTCCATGTGCAAATGGACTGTCACATTTCCCCATTACAATTGTGACTATACTTCAAAGGTACATCATTGGAAGTAGAGTAGTTGCATTGTGATGTGATTGTGGAAACTGTGATATATACGCTAGTCCTTGGTTTCTTCTTCCCCATGAACGTCACCAGAAGTGATCGATGAGATCTTCTTAAGGGAGTTGGTGCACTCACCTGGTAAATCTCTGTTCCTTCATTATAAGGTCATTGGTTCAAGTCAAACTTCAGGACTTAAGTATAACAAAATCAAGTCCTTTGTGCAGTATTGAGGAAGTGCTCTGCTGTTGAGAGGTGCTGTCTTTTGGATGAGTCCTTCAACCAAGGTCCAATCTACCCTCACAAATGGATGCTAAACAACCCATGGCACAACCTGAAACCAGAGTAAGGGAGGCACTCCCCATATACAGACCAGGTTTTATCAGACTAACAGGCAACCTGGCCTTTATTACATTGCTCTTTTGGGACTTTGCTGTGCATAAACTGACTGTTGCATTTACTACATTACAACAAGAACTACACTTGAAAGATATTTCACTAATAAAGTACTGATCATGGAAGGCTCTGCATAAATTAAGGTGTATATTTTAATTCTTGTGTAATACTCTACAATTTTTTGTACCAAATGACAGTCAACCTAAATTTTTCAAGCATATTTTAAATTCCTCTTAAGCACAAATCCTGTATTCTATAAACTGATAGCCGTGTCAATATAGTTACTACATTTCCTGTGTTATGAGATTATTGAAATGCCAATAGATTAATATGGAGACACCATTTTGACAAAAACTCACAATTTTTTAGCCAATTGATCGTTCAAATTTCTAATTAGCTGGGAAAGCATATTTCAGAATTGATATCTCATGTTTGGAACATGTGTTAGAGCTGGTAGCTTCAAGGGCATATTTTCTGACTCTTGTTTATTTTCCTATTGATAGCTGGTACATTGCTCCCCACTGTTTTGATGTCCAAAGACAGTGACTTCAGAATAACTAGTCGGGTCAAAAAGTATAATAACATGACTGTGACAGAGTCGTACACTGAGTCAGAAAATGTTTTAAAGCCAATTAAGTTTTTCAAGTGGTAACCGTTACAATGTAAGAAATACATTTGTCATATTGCACACAGCAAAATTGCATTAGCAAATGACGAGACAATGTTTCAATAATGTTTGCTAAGACATAACCACTGACCAGGAGAACTCCCTTCTTGTCTTCTAAATAAAGCCATGACATCTTTTAAAGTATGCAGATAACATTGAAAAGATTCAGTATGTCTGGGAATTTTTATGAGAGATAGAAGCAGAGTGAACATGTCAAATCCAATATAACTCTTTATTGGAATTCATGTTCTCAGGACTCAAAACGGCAACTCTCTCTCTTCACAGACACAGTGCGACCTGTTGATTTTCTCTGGCATCTTCTGTTTTCTTTCCTTCAGATTTCCAGTGTGCACAATGTTTAGTTAGATTTCAGGGTAAATGGTGCTTTGATGTGATGTCTAATCCAAATGAGGGTGCATTTTTTGTAGTCATTGACATATACAAGTGCCACTGACAAGATCAGCATTTACCACTGAAAACTAAAGAAATAGGAGCAGAAGTAGGCTGTACAGCATGTCAAACCTACTCTGTCATACGATCAAAGTTAAATGTGGGCTTCAAATACACTTTCTTGCCCATTCCTGATATCTCTTGATTCCCTGACATACCAAACGTCTGTTAAACCCAAAGATTGAAAATTAACAATTAAACTTAACAGACTGAGCCTTGAAAGACTGTTACAAGAACACTGTGCACAGGGACAAGTATGGAGCTTACAGATTGGACCAAGCTGTGTCTCAGGGCTGCTTGCTTGCTGTCTCAGTGCCACTAAGTGGCAACATGGGGAGGCAATGGCCTAATGGTATTATTGCTAGACTATTCAGTGAGAAACTCAGCTCAAGTTCTGGGGACCCATGTTCAAATCATACCATAGAATCTGGAATCAAGGGTCTGATGGTGACAATGAAACCATTGCCAGTTATCAGGAAAAACCATCAGGATCCACTAATGTCATCTGTCTGAAAGATCTGAAATCAGGCTTCCTTACCTGATCTGGTCTGCTTGTGTCTCCAGATCCACAGCAACATACTTGACTCTTAACTACCCTCTGGGCAGTTAGGGATGGACAATAAATGATGATGAAATGTTGGCCTAGTCAGAGATTCCCACATTCTGTGAGTGAATTAAAATATAAACTCACTCAGTGTCTACCTACATGCCTGGAGTGGGCAGGTGAAACTTTCAGGCTGTGAGGGAAGGGCTTGAAAAACACACTGATTATAACACACCCAGGTCAGTGCAATGCCCATTAACAAGAGGAATATCCAGCAATGCAGGAAAGATGTTCAATGGCCTTTTCCCCTCTGCAAGGGTAAGTCCTACCATTCTTTGTCTGCACATTTTCTTGACTCTATCTCTGCCACTGTGCCCACCTCTCACTAAAGCTCATGGTGTACTACTCCCTCACAGAATCAATCATTTACCTCTCCCACAGTGGGTGTGGTGGCAGCCATTTACATCTCCATTACACACTTGTTATTTGCAGTACAGTGGAAGGAAACAGCAATCACACTTTGCAGTGCAAGTTACAGATTTAGCCTCTCAGTCTAGGTGACACCTCCAAATCTTCATAGCCCCTTCTTGGTAGCCCTCCTGTTAACCCCAGTTGGATTTGATCTTCCCCCACATTGTTACCCAATCGATCTCTTTAACTGTTCATCTCCACTCTATATTCCCCTGAGCCCCAAACATACCATGTAATCATGCCATATTTTGCAGTGCACTGGCTCCTAAGCCAAAGTCAGGGTGGTGTTAACTGTTGATGATCACCCCTGCTGCATTAGCCCTTTTCCTTCCATGCTCTGTTATCTCCCTCCCCATTAAATGTTGAATTGCTCCCTTTTCACAATTCTTATCTCTTCTGCATCCCAGCATACTGCTTCCAATCCCCACAACTGAGTTTCCCAGCTTTCCTTCTACAGCAGTGCCCCTTGATAAGCTCCTTTAACTTTTAGTAGGCAGACCCCAGGGATGGCTGTGTCCCAGCCCCTCTTGCCAACTGTTGTGGACAGCCCTGATTAATGACTGACCAAACCCCTAACAATGCAGCTCACTGACTGACTTCCCTCCATATCCTGGACTGGTTGTACTTCACCCACGAGGCCGACTGTGGTCCACTGTCTGGACTGTAGAGATACAGAATCTCAGACTCTGTCCGCCCCAAGCAACTAACTGACTGTTACCAAGCCATTGGACTGATTTCAGAGGCTGCTATTAACATACTGTGCCGGGATTCCCTGAAACGTGTCTCCTTTGACTTTACTGAAGACTACTCCGCTTAGACATTGAAGCATAACCATGAGGTTGATGCACAAGCAGAGTGTTTGCCACATATATACTGGCACATGCTCTAAGTGTGAGGTTAAGGTAACTGGCTTATGTCTGTGCTGAAAGGCAAGTTAAATAGAAGTACTGTGAATCTTTAAACTCTGGCTGAAGGGGGCAAAGTGCAAAAAGGAAAGGTAAGGAAAGGCAGGAATGCTCTGAACATCAAAGTAAGCACTAAGTGAGTGAGCACTAAGTGAACAAGCAAGGAGTCCTGAGATGTAGGCTGGTCCAATCCATGAGATGGGCGCCCTGTCCTTGTGTGCAATGTGTCCTTGCAGCAGCATTACAGTAAAAGGTGCCAGTGTGCTCCCAAATTACAGCACTGAAGTGCAGAGCCATATTGTAAGTGGATTGGAAATGAGTCATGATGGTGCAGTGAGAGTGGTATGTATCCTGTGCCAATGCCTGTGGACAGGGGCTGGAGGTGATGGGTGTACCCTGAGATTTTGGCAGTATGGAGTGACCAAGTAACTGCTCTAATTTTTTTGTCAGAATTCGTCACTGTCTAGTTTCTATCTGATGGGTAGGAGAATGGGAAAACGCATAAACATGAGGCTCAATTAATATGAATGTTAATGCATGCTAACACATGTAAATAGTCCTCTCTCCATTCGCTAGTGACATTTCATCTCACCGTTCAACACTTGGTTAAAAAATGGAACTGTTTGCTCTTTACATCAAAAATCTCTCTACTGATCACACTCAGATTTCCCAATTTTCTCATCAATGGCCTTGTTGTTCAGTGGCTGGAAGATTCTACCATATGTGTGGAAACTGGGAATTTTTAGCAAACTTTGACCCATGACCATAAGTCACTATAAATACCAGAGTACTAAATCAATGCTCTCAAAAACATCTGTAACAATTTCTGAGGGGATTATTTTGTGAGAAACATCATCTTGCAAAAAGATTTAAAATTCTCCACATCCCTTGCTCATTTCTGTGTTGTTGCAAAGTGCAGAAAACTAACCATTATTGTGCAAGATAAAATATCCGCCTTCTCGAACACTAGGAATATCAAAATCTTGTTACAATATCATGCAAATAAAGATCTGAAAGAATGCAAATCATTATCTTTTATCATAGACATCAATTAAGCCAATGAAGAATGTTAACAACCAGCTAGAAAATCAGAAAATCCCAAAAAACATACGTAAGTTGGAAAAGTTACAGTGAACAGTGAATGTGGAACATCATAATGTCTTCAAAAGCCATTGCATTTAACTTAAGGAGTTGCATTTATCAGAGGAATCTAAAAATACCACAAGCTTAAATTGAAGGAGTAATTTTAATGTATCAGATGGTTAGGATTTCTGATTTACTTAACAGTCCATATCATCATTTCCAATTTATCAATTGATGTTTCTGGACAGGTCAGTGAGCTATCTGCTCAAATCCAGTGGGGTTCTAATTCATAGGACTGGATTATATGACTTTCCAGCAATGGGTTTGCAGGCAGGAAGACCTGTAAAATGCAATGGGCTGTGTACTTGCCCCCCTAATCACCCACCCTTGCCCCTGTAGCAGTGGTACCAGTGGCAGGGGAGATGTAGGGAGGCCTAATCACCATGGACCAATTAAGTGTTCAAGTAGCCAATACATAACCATCAAAGGACCTCAACCTGCCATTGCTGGAATTTTCTGAGTAGCAGGAGAGCCCTAGGCCAAGCGTCCAGCCAGTAGCTCATACTGGTGACAGGCAAAATTAGTGAGACGGCCTTCTAAATTTACCGTTTCGGCAATTCAGAAGGACCTCTTCCCCACCAGTTCTGCAACTGCCTGGCTTGCATACCCCATCCCTTCTGACAGGCCATAGCAAGACCCAACCCCAATCCCTCCAGTTACCTTTCACACAGGCTCTGCCTTGTTGACGTTGGGAGTTTTTAAAGCCTGAGCTGTGGCTACTGTTCCAATTGGGGAAACTGGACTAGAGAGCTCCCAAAAGATCTCAAAGGTGGGACCTCTGCTTTGATGGTGGCAGAAGTCCCACATTAAAACAATTAATGTAATAATCCTCCAAGCATTAGATGCAAGCTGCTGGTGCAACCTTTTCACTGGAGGTTAAATCTGACCCACATATGTTAATCAGGAGCTAGGACGATGCTTCTTAATCAACATCACTAAAATAGATAACTAGATCTTGCATTCCATTGCTGCTTATAGGACATTCCTGCATTCAAATTGGCTACCACATTCCCTGCATTGCAACCAAGACTACAGCCCTGATTAACATTGTTGCCTGTAACGTGCTTTGGCTGGTACCAAGACTGGCTCACATGTAATGAGGGGTATGCTGGTTCCAAGTGGTCAATTGTGATAGGGGGTTCTCTAGTTAGATGCACAGACAGACGTTTCTGTGGCCGACAGCTAGACATCAGAATAGTGTGTTGACTCTTGGGTGCTAGGATCAAGGATTTCTTGGAGACAGTGCAGAATATTCTCCAAGGACAGAGGGACCAGCAGGAGGTTGTTGTACACATTGGAACTAACAACATAGGAAGAGATAAGGACGAGGTTCTGAGGAGACAATATAGGAAGTTAGTCAGGAATTTTAAAAATAGGTCTTTGAGGGTAGTAATGTTTGGATTATTTCCAGTGTCACGAACTAGTGAGGGTAGGAATAAGAGGATAGAGCAGATTAATGCATGGCTGAGGAGTTGGTGCAGAGGGACGGATTCACATTTTTGGATCATTGGGATCGAAGTGACCTGTATAAGAAGGACAGATTGCACCTGAATTGGAAGGGGACTAAAACATTGGCAGGGAAATTTGCTGGATTTAAACAAGTAAGGTGGGGTGGGGCTGGGGTTGGGGAGGGTTAGTGGTGGTGCGTCGTGGGACCCAGGGAGATAGTGAAGAAACAGATCAGTCCGAGATTGATACAGTTGGGAAAAAGAGTAAATCAAGCAGACAGGGCAGGCACCAACAAAGCAGAGAGAAAAGTAGGATTGATAAATTAAACTGCATTTATTTCAATGCAAGAGGCCTAACAGGTAATGCAGATGAACTCATGGCATGGTTAGGAACATGGGACTGGGGTATCATAGCAATTACAGAGACATGGCTCAGGGATGGACAGGACTGGCAGCTTAATGTTCCAGGGTATAGATGCTATAGGAAGGATCAAAAGTGGGGGACCAGAGAGGAGGAGAAGTGGTGTTTTTGATTAGGAATAGCCAAGCTCTATTTAGGGAGATAACAAGGTATAGAGCTGGATGAACACAGCAGGACAAGCAGCCTCAGTGGAGCAGGAAGGCTGACATTTCGGGCCTAGACCCGTCTTCAGAAAAGGATGATCACCCTATTGGGATTGTACTGTAGACCTCCAATATTTAGCAGGAAATTGAGATAAAAGTTTGTAGGAAGATCTCAGTTATCTGTAAGAATAATAAGGTGGTTATGGTAGGGAATTTTAACTTTCCAAACATAGGCTGGGACTGCCATAATGTTAAGGGTTTGGATGGAGAGGAATTTGTTAAGTGTGTACAAGAAAATTTTCTGATTCAGTATATGGATGTACCTACTAGAGAAGGTGCAAAACGTGACCTACTCTTGGGAAATAAGGCAGAGCAGGTGACTGAGGTGTCAGTGAGGATTACTTTGGGGCCAGTGACCATAATTCTATTAGTTTTAAAATGGTGATGGAAAAGGGTAGACTGGATCTAAAAGTTAAAGTTTTAAATTGGACAAAGGCCAATTTTGATGGTATTAGTTTAAAAACTTGCAACAGTTGATTGTGGGCAGATGCTTGCAGGTAAAGGGACGGCTGGAAAATGGGAAGCCTTCAAAAATGAGATAACGCGAGTCCAGAGACAGTGTGTTCCTGTTAAGGTGAAGGGCAAGGCTGGTAGGTAGAGGACAAATTGAGGTTTTGGTCAAGAATAAGAAAGAAGCATATGTCAGGTACAGACAGCAGGGATCGTGTGAGTCGCTAGAAGAGTATAAAAGCAGTAGGAGTATACTTAAGAGGGAAATCAGGAGGGCAAAAAGAGAACATGAGATAGCTTTGGCAAATAGGGTTAAGGAGAATCCAAAAGGATTCTGCAAATACATTAAGGACAAAAGGGTAACTACAGAGAGAATACGGCTCCTTAAAGATTAGCAAGGCGACTTATGTGTGGAACTGCAGGAGATGGGAGGATGCAAAACAACTATTTTGTATCAGTGTTTACTGTGGAGACAAACATGGAAGATAGAGAATGTGGGGGCATAAATAACGACCTCTTGAAAAATGTCCATATTAAAGCGGAGGAGCTGCTGGACTTCTTAAAACGCATATAGTTGGATCAATCCCTGGCACCTGATCAGGTGTTACCTTGGAACTCTTGTGAGAAACTAGGGAAATGATTGCTGGGCCCCTTGCTGAGATATTTGTATCAGTGATAGCCACAAGTAAGGTGCTAGAAGACTGGAGGTTGGCTAACATGTTGCCACTATTTAAGAAAGGTAGTAAGGAAAAGCAAGGGAACTATACACCAGTGAGCCTGACATTGGCGGTGGGCAAGTTGTTGGAGGGAATCCTGAGGGACAGGATTTACATGTATTTGGAAAGGCAAGGACAGATTAGGGATAGTCAACATGGCTTCGTGTGTGGGAAATCACATCTCATGAACTTGATTGAGCTTTTTGAAGAAGTAACAAAGAGGATTGATGAGGACAGAGCGGTGGACATGATCTATATGTAAGATGTTCTAAAAGGTTCCTCTTGGTGGACTGTTTAGCAAGGTTATATCACATAGAATACAGGGAGAACTAGTTATTTGGATACAGAACTGGTTCAAAGATATGAGACAGTGGATGGTGGTTTGCTTTTCAGACTAGAGGCCTGTGACCAGTGGTGTGCCACAAGGATCGGTGCCGGGTCCACTGCTTTTCATCATTTATATAAATGATTTGGATGTGAACATAGGAGGCATGGTTAGTAAGTTTGCAGATGACACTGAAATTGGAGGTGTAGTGGACAGCGAAGAAGATTACCTCAGAGCACAACAAAATCTTGATCAGATGGGCCATATCATTTAGATAAATTTGAGGTGCTGCGTTTTGGAAAGGCAAATCAAAGCAAGATTTATATACTTAATGGTAAGTCCTGGGGAGTATTGCTCAACAAAGGGACCTTGGAGCGAAGGGGTTCATAGTTCCTTGAAAGTGGAGATGCAGTAGAAAAAATAGTGAGGAAGGCATTTGGAATGCTTGCCTTTATTGGTCAGTGCAATGAGTATAGGAATTGAGAGGACATGTCATGGCTTTACAGGACATTGGTTAGGCCACTATTGGAATACTGTGTGTAATTCTGGTCTCCCTGATATAGGAATGATGTTGTGAAACTTGAAAGGGTTCAGAAAAGATTTACAAGGATGTTGCCAGGGTTGGAGGGTTTGAGCTAGAGGGAGAGGCTGAAAGACTGGGGCTATTTTCCCTGGAGCTCTGAAGGCTAAGGGATGACCTTATAGAGGTTTGTAAAATCATGAGGGGCATGGATCGGGTAAGTAGGTAAGGTCTTTTCCCAGGGGTGGGGGAGTCCAAAACTAGAGGGCATAATTTTAAGGTGAGAAGGGAAAGATTTAAAAGGGACCTTGGGGCAACTTTTTCACACAGATGGTGGTGCATTTATGGAATGAGCTGCCAGAGGAAGTGGTGGAGGCTGGTACAATTACTACATTTAAAAGACACCTGGATGAGTATATGAATAGGAAGGGTTTAGAGGGATATGAACCAAATGCTGGCAAATGGGACTAGACTTATTTAGGATATCTGGTCAGCATGAATGAGTTGGACAAAAGGGTCTGTTTCAGTGCTGTATATCTCTAAGAAAGGTTTGTCCCTCCTCTGGTCCAGTTTCCCCTCCCACTCCTGCTACATCACTCACATACCTCTGTGTCTGTGTGGGGATATGTGTGTGTAAGGTCACATGTTAGTGAATCCCTTTAGTTAACAGCCGTGGCTTGACATTCTTGTTGGAAAGCCGGAAATTAACTGAAATTAATACTCTCGAAAGATACACAAGAATTTTAACAGAGATAGTAGGAACTGCAGATGCTGGAGAACCCGAGACAACAAGGTGCAGAGCTGGACGAACACAGCAGGCCAAGCAGCATCATAGGAGCAGAAAGGCTTCATGAAGGGTCTAGGCCC
>NC_063337.1:81404486-81417695 GCF_021869965.1 Rhincodon typus
AAAGGTGAGTGTAGGTGGGCAGTTAGGGAGGGGATAGGTCCTGGGGAGTTAGGGAGGGGATAGGTCCTCCCTGGACTGACCTATCCCCTCCCTAACTGCCCACCTACACTCACCTTTACTGGCTCCATCCCCGCCTCTTCGACCTGTCTGTTTCCTCTCCACCTTTCCTCTCGTCTATCCATCTTCTATCCGCCTCCCCCTCTATCCCTATTTATTTCAGAACCCCCTTCCCCTCCCCCATTTCTGATGAAGGGTCTAGGCCCGAAACGTCAGCCTTTCTGCTCCTATGATGCTGCTTGGCCTGCTGTGTTTATCCAGCTCTGCACCTTGTTGTCTCTAATGATGAGATTATATTCAGTTTGTGAACTTTGGCGATTTATATATGGTAGCCCATATGAAATACAAATTTTGTGCAGTTCAGTTTCAACTGGGGCTCATTCAAGCTGGCAACTATTAAGTATCCTACATCTACCTTGGGTCAGCTGCTAACTTATGATTTTTTAAGGCAATAGTTAAACTTATTCTTATTTTTGCAATTCTAATGAGTTTCTTCATATGTGAATATCAGAATACGCAAACTTAATTCATATTGTCTTTTAAATAGCTCTTCATTTAACGTCAAGATATTATTGAATAAGTTTATACTGATTAGCAACTAAAGCTTTTCCTTCCTTACATTGAGAAAGATGCTACTGCAAGGGAACTTTCAAACTGAGTCAAACAGCCACAAGCATGGAAACTAAATCAAACTTTTCAAAACTCTTTATGTCCATCCACAGAACTTTAAAAAAATACTATGTCACTTCAGTGTTAGCAGAAAGTACCCAATTTATGAATGTCCAAATTACCATGCTTGTACTTATGAATGAGATACCATATTACTATTATACAGTTATAGAATCATAGAGTTATACAGCATGGAAACAAATCTTTTGACCCATTTCATCCATGCCGACCATGTTTCCCAAATTGAACTAGTCCCATTTGCCTGTGTTTGGCCCATATCCCCATATCCCTCAAAACATTTTCTATCCCATGTACCTGTCCAAACATCTTTTAAATATTGTAATTGTCCCTGCTTCTACCACTTCCGCTGGCAGCTCGTTTCATGTACGCACCACTTTCTGTGTGAAAATGCTGCCCTTCAGATCCCTTTTCAATCTTGCCTCTCTCACCTTAAACCTGTGCCCTCTCGTTTTGGACTCACCCACCCTCGGAAGAAGACTTTGACTATTCACCTTATCTATGCCCCTTGTGATCTTATAAATCTCTATATGGTCACCCCTCAGCCTCCAATGCTCCAGGGAAAGAAAAGTCCCAGCCCATCCAGCCTCTCCATATTAATTGTAAGGATCTTGACATGAGAACATTCTCTTGCACTTACGAATGGATATTTTATATTGTATTGTATTGTGTTCTGACTTGCAACAAATCAATTTTTTTTTTTATTTTTTCATTTGTAGGATGTGGGCTCACTGGCTGACCAGCATTTATTGTCCTACCCTAGTCGTCTTTGAGAAGGTGGTAGTGAGCTGCTTTTTTGAACTGCTGCAGTCCACATGCTGTAGGTTGATCCACAATGGCCTTGGGGAGAAAATTCCAGGATTTTGGCCCAGTGACTGTGAAGGAAAGATAATATATTTCTAAGTCAGAATGGTGAGTAGTTTGGAGGGGAGCTTGCAGGCAGTTTGCCCTTCTAGTTGGAAGTGGTTGTGGGTTTGGAAGATGCTGTCTGAGGATCTTTGGTGAATTTCTGCAATGGATCTCATAGATAGTACACACTCCTGCAATTGAGCATGGGTGGTGGAGGGACTCGATGCTTGTTGATGTGGTGCCAATTAAGTGGGCTGCTTTGTCCTGGATGGCGTCAAGCTTCTTGGTTGTTTTTGAAGATGCATTCATCTAGGCAAGTGGGGACTACTCCATCAAACTCATGCCTTGTGCCTTGTAGGTGGTGGACGGGCTTTAGAGCGTCAGGAGGTGATTTACTCATGGCAGTATTCCTCGCCTCTGACTTGCTTTTATAGCTACTGTATTTACATGGTGAGTCCAATTGAGGTTCTGGTCAAAGATAACCCCCAGAATGTTGATAGTAGGGGCTTCAGTGATGGTAACACCATTGAATGTCAAGGAGTGGTGGTTAGATTGGAGGTGGTCATTGCCTGGCATCTGTGGCACAAATGTTAATTGGCCACTTGTCAGCACAAGCCTGGATATTGTCCAGATCTTGCGGCACTGGAACATGGGCTCTTTCAGTATCTGAGGAGTCACAAATGGTGCTGAATGCTGTGCAATTCTCAGTGAGCAACCCCACTTCTGACCTTATGATGGAGGGAAGGTCATTGATGAAGCTTATGAAGACGGTTGGGCCTAGGACACTGCCCTGAAGAGCTCTTGCAGAGATATCATCGAGCGGAGATGACTGACCTCTAACAACTATGACCATTTTCATTTGTCAGGTATCATTTGCTGTCCAAACAGGAGAGAGTTTGCCCCCTGATTCCCAATAATTCCAGTTTTGCTAGGGCTCCTTGATGTCAGCCTTGGTCAAATGCAGCCTTGATGTCAAGGCCTGTCACCCTCATCTTTGGAATTCAGCTCTTTTGTCCATGTTTGAACAAAGGCTGTAATGAGATCAGGAGCTGAGTGACCCTCACGCAACCCAAACTGGGCGTCACTACTGCTGATCAGGCGCTGCTTGATAGCACTGTTGACGACACCCTTTATCACTTTACTGCATGGTCAAGAGTAGGCTGTCAGGGTGGTAATTGGCCAGGTTGGATTTGTCCTACTTTTTATGTACAGGACATACGACATCACATATTTCGCCTTGGAAGCTTACAGCCCAAGGGCCTGAATATTGACTTCACCAGCTTCAAAACCCCTCCACCCGCAGCTTTACCCCGTGTCCTACCTCCCTGATCTGCCCAAACCTGTCCATCTTCCTACTTATCTAGCCGCTCCACCCTTCCCACTGACCAATCACTATAATCCCTTAACTGCATCCACCTATCACCATCCCACCTACCCTTCCCCAGCCCACCCCCCACCTCTCTATTTTCTTCTGGGCTCCCCTCCCCCTCCCAGTCCTGATGAAGGGTTTCGGCCCAAAACATTGACTTGCCTGCTCCTCTGATGCTCTCCTGCGTTTGTCTAGCTCTACGTTTATTTACCCTGGCTTCCAGCATCTGCAGCCCTTACTGTTTCCTTATGTGGCAAAGCCAAGAATCCTGTTTGTTCCTTTTAGCAGTTTCATAAACTCATCCTGCCACATGCATTGCTGTGTGCATGTGGGACTGTCACATTTCTCTCTGCGTGGACCGACTGCATAGGGCATTCTGAGCAATTAGTCATGTTTATTTAAACTGAATAGCTGAACTACAGAAAACAATCCAGCCTGAGTAAAATTAACTAGATTGCTGGGAAATGATGGAATCGAGAGTGTTCTCCTACTGGAAGGCGCACAGATAGTTCAAAAATTGTTTGTGAAGTGCTGATGACATTAAGACTGATAATCGTAAATTAAATGTATTTAGTTTCTTTCCTGAATCAAGCTAAGACAAATGGGAATTCACACCACAGACATGGATTAAACTCTAAAAATAATCCCATGGTTTCAGATTTTATCTCTTTGCGCAGTTGTTTAGCAATATGTAGTTTTTGAAGAATTGTTGTGTAGATCTGTAATAGTTACACCATCTCATAGCGAGACCAAATGATTCTTACAGTTTAATATCCTGTTGCAAAAGTTCACATTTGTCTAATGTAGCACGATTTGCTGCTAAAGCCACGTGAAAATGTTCTGGAGATGTTAACAATGCTGTTTTCCTGAATTAACATAATTAATACTAAACCACTTATTGCACAAACTATTGCAACAAAAACTATCAGCACTTCAACATGAAACCACATTTAATTATATCCAAAATGATCCTAGGACACCTTAATTAAAATTATCATGTGGCAGTACCTGACTAATGTAAAATACTGTCGCATGTAGGAGTTAAAGAGAATTGCTTTTTGACTTAGTGCACTTGTTAACTCAATTCATTACATGTACATGAGAATATAAGTCAACGTTTGGATTCCTGGTTCATATAATGCACATTTTTCAGTCGTCTGGTTAAAGGCGAATGACCTAATTAGACATGGAAACTCAGTAAACAGATCAACTGGAAGGTAAACAGAAGGACAGAGTGCCTGGATTTGCAGTCAAGGGCCAGCACTGTGCGTAAAGAGAAGCCAAAATAACCAACTGAAGTATACACAGTAGACTGACAAAAGCATCACTAAAGAAAATATTTAAAAAAGAGCAGCCATTGCTCTCAGTGTGACGTTGAGTTCATGAGAAGAATTTGATGAGCGCACAGTTAGAGGTTGCACAGAAATCTTATTTGGCATTGCACCAAACATTTGGCAAAATTGATTCATAACAATTTTCCTTCAACTGTTTCAGTAAAACAAGCAGCCGAACATGCCAAGCAAACAAAATGTAACCGGTGACAAAATCCTTTTAACTTTTAACATACAAATGTTAAATTTGATTTGTCATTCATGAAATCTATATCTCACAGTGATAACTGGACTGATATTGACAAGAAATCAATTTTTCAAGATTTCTTTGTTACATTAAAAATATGAATCATTTGATGGAAAAAACACTGGGAAATCTTCAGTGGGCATTCTTCCACATTTATGTCCACAGATCCTCAAAGTTGGACAAACTCTTAGAATAGTGGAATCTGCGACTGAAACGACTATCTCACTTTTGATTGATTGCACTGTTCTGAACCACCAGATACTTCAATCTGCATTGATCTAATTAACATTTTTAAACACTTGCTAAAGATCACGTTCTGTTTGAAGCAATCCAGCAAACTTTTATGTCTAAAGACTTTGCTTTGTTTTACATGAAATCTTAAGCTTCTAAAATGCTCCATCCCACTCATGAACATAACTGTTATCTACATAGCCTGAACCTTAGAAACAACAACCTGCAATGATATAGCACCTTTAAAGATTATAAGGTATCTTACAGTGCTTCACAGAAATGTTAACAAACAAGATTTGACAGAATCACAGCTGTTACACTACAAAAGGAAGCTATTTGGCCCATCGCGACTGTGTTGCTTCTCCAAAATAACAGCTGGCTTACTGCTATTCCCCTGCCTTCTCTCTGTGACCCTCCATATTGTTCAATTTCAGTTAACCTTCAGATTTCCTTCTAGATGTCGTAATTGAATGTGCCTCTACCACACTTTCCAATCTTTAATCACAGTGTTGTATGAAAAGGTTTATTCCTCATACCAGTTTTGATTCTTTTGAATGTGAGTCTCATAAGAAATTATGACGGGCCACTGGAAACATAATCAAATAGGTAACTTTAAAAGTCATTAACAGCAAAAAGGAGGTTTTGGAAGAGAATTTCAGAGTTTAAGGGCTAGGCAGCTGACGTCATGGTTCCCATATCTGGAGTGATTAAAATCAGGGGGTGTGTAAGAAGTCAGAATTAAATGAGTACATCAAAGAATCTTAGAGGATATAAGACTTAAAGTGGTCACAGAGTTAGGGAGAGCCAAGACTACAGACACATTTGAAAACCAAGATCAGAGTTCTGAAACTGAAACATTGCTACACTGGGAACCAAGGTAGGAGCAAAGCTGGTGAGTAGGTTTAACTTTGACTGTCTCAAGATAAATTAATAGTACAATAATAAACATGTTCTCATTTGTTTTTTTCAATTTTAATCATTTGTTTTATTCTTTGCAGAAGCCAGTAGATTTCATACAATGATAGTTAATGCACCTTTTAAATGGAAAAGATTTCCTGTGTAAAATAGTGACCAGTTTCCTGTATTGAATGTGGATAACATGCAGGAAACAGATGAACAGAACAAACATCAGCACCCACAGAATGTGGAATGGAGTATACGGTACTGACAAATTTATGTATTGTAAAAGAGTGTTGTCACTGTATTTTGCATGTGTTCACAATCTTCCTGATGAAAAGGAGAACAGTAGGACTGAACTGAAATACACCACTGAGATTAGGTCAATGGAAAGTTTTATTCTTTGCAGAAGTCAGTAGATTTGATACAATGATAATGAATGCATCTTTTAAATGGCAAAAAATTCCTGTGTAAAATAGAATTACCAGTTTCCTGTAGTGAATGAAGATGACATGCAAATACAGAAATCATCAGGGACTTTTTAACTATTCAGTCCAACCTATCCCATCCAAAGTTAGCATCAGGAGTCCTGAAAGTGGGTGCAGTATAATGGCAGTTATATTACTGCATAAGGAATCTAGTGATCTGAAGCAATGATCCAGAAATATGAGCTTAGATCTCACCAGAGAAGCTGCTCGTTAGATTCATTAATATCTTTTAGGGAAGGAAATCAGCCATCCTTATCCACTTTGGCTGATAGTGATTCTAAGCCCACGGCAATGTCATTGGCTCTTAAAATGGTGTAGCAAACCACTTATATGGGTCAAAAATGCTACATCATTCCCTACACAATCTGGAGTTGCAAAGGCAGATCGCCACCATCTTCTCAAGGGCAATGAAGAGATGAGGAACAGATGCTGGGTCAGCCTTTAATTCTCAAATCTGTAAATAAAAGAAAGATTGGGTCAAGTTTACATTCAGCAGATGTCGAAGGTATATTCAATTGGAATTCATCGAATATAGGAAGGTAGGAAATTGTCTGCCCCCTACAGTGATCCAGTGATCAGGTTAGACTGGGGAGATGCATAAGGGAAGTCAGTTAGATTATTCAGAGAGGTAAGGTCATGGTGGTTGTAGTTATCTGGCTTGTTGAGACCAGCAAAAATGGTGCCCTTTGAATAAGTTCCTTTAAGGACCATTGACTTGTTGCACATTCCACTTACTTGTACTTCAAAATTACAATCAGCATCTAAGAATAAACAGTACCACAATTTACATATTTATAAATAGCTTCCAAGCAAAGTGAGTGATATACGTTATGCCCATTTGCAGGTCTACCTTTGACAACCATGGGTCAACGCAAAATGTTGCCTATCCATTTTGCAAACAATACAAGCAATTCAAAATTGTCTGAATTTCTTTAAATAATGTATTATATTATTGTCCCTTACCTCTTCACAAATGTCTCTAAAGATTTGACAGATTGTATCTTCCCATATACAAGTGAGGGTTAAGAAGTAAATATTTGAATTCTTTTATCAACCTGATTTTTTTTAACACCACAAATTGTGCACAGGTTGTCAAAATGTCTTTTCTCAATATTCTGAAGTAATGCAAGATTGGAATGGCTTTCACTGCATAAGTAGACATGCAAAAAATGTTAAAATGAACAATTATAGCTTCTCTTTCTCAAACTCAAAGGCCTAGATTTGTGCCATGATGTGGGTTTCTCTGTCATGTGAAAAATGTTGAACAAATGCTGAATCTCCAAGCTCCCCAATTCCCCTCAACTGCAGCACTTCTCATTTTTGCAGGTGTAAGATTGGGGCTGGTCTGTAGTTGCTACATACACAGTCCTGAAGATAAATGGAGATTTAAGGGATGAGCTGCCTCCAATGAAATTGGATCACAGAGTCACTGCAATGTGAAACCTGGAATGTGGAGATTAAACTATGTAAGAGCAGGTCTGTTCTCATGACATTTCTTATTGGTAGTCAGGAAAGGTAAGGAACCCATTTCAATTTGGAGCCAGGACACTTTTGAAAGAAGTAAGTCTCACTTTCGTGGAGTTAAGGCATCTTTTGATGCAAATAAGACACTTCGGCTTGTGGAAATGGCATACTTGTGCAAAAGAAGTCTATAAACTCATGTTTTAATTTGGTCAAATGGAGTGAGTGTTGCTAGCTGGGCCAACATTTATTGCCTATCCTTCATTACCCTGGGGGAGGTAGTGGTGAGCTGCCTTTTTGAACCTGTGTAGTCCTTGGAGATTAAGTATATCCACATGCTGTTAGGAAGGGGGGAAATCCAAGATTTTAACCCAGAGACACCGAAGGGTAAATATGTAGTTCCAAGTCAAGAAAATTTGTTAATTGGAAGTGAACATAGAGGTGATTGTTCCCTGCATCTATGACACTTGTCCTTCCATGTAGTAGAAGCCACAGGTTTGGAAGGTGCTATCGTCAACTCATGTTGAGTAATGCAGTGCATCTTGTAGATGGTACACACTGCTGGTACTGTACATTGGTGGTGAAGGAAATTAATGTCAAAAATGGTGTATAAGGTGCCAACCAAGTAGCTGCTTTGTTCTGGACATGTCAAGCTTCTTGAGTATTGTTGGAACTGCACCCTTCCAGGATTTGAGCAGTTGCACTGAAGAAAACTTGACACACTATGGTGGTGCATTAATAAAAAATGGACACTACAACCACTGTGTTCCAACCTGAGACCAAGTTAAAGTGGAATGCCATCTCCTAAAGTTGGTTGGATTGCATATTGGATCTTTGGTGAAGATTATTTTGGCTCGGCTGATGCATTTCAGGCTGACAACCCTCACCCAACCCCAACGCTATTGTCTCTCTGAACGTTTTATTCAGGAAAGTGGTTGGCTTTTGTCTCATCAGTGACAAAGTACTCAGTTGTTGCTGAAACAGTGCAACAAGAATGGCCCATCATGAACTCTCCAGGATAACTAGGGATGAGAATTGGCTTGGACCTAGACAAAAATGACTTTGTAACATCTGCCTCGACCAAGAGTCCTTTTTCAGTTGATAGGCTTAAGATCAACTTGTTGCTAATTCTGTTAAGTGGCAGCAATTTAAAATGCAGGCTAAGAGTAAATGTCACTCAAAAGTCTTGTGGACATCACCAACTGTCTATACTGCTGCTATACCAGTTTAAAAATAATGTTTGTGGTTGGCTGTTGCTTGACTACAGCTGAGGGTTTAAACCCCACTTCTTTGATGCAGTAAACTAATGGTCCTTGAAAGCCATTGACAATTCCCCCAATAACTAGATGCATTTTGCTTTGTCAACCAAAAGCAGATGAATTGATATGGCAGCTTGCAGCAGTTTTGAAAACAATGGATTGATTTTTTTTTTTCCCTGATCCCATGGAGATGAAGTGCCAAGGAAATAGGGAGGAATCATGTTGGGATGTCTTCCTGATGTGTTCTCACTTTTGGGGGATTTCACTAGGGATAGGGTGAGGGGTTAGTTCTGCTGCCTGTTCCATGGAGGCAGATGATCAATTCAGATAATGGAGGCAACCAGTGCAACATTCACTCTGTGCATGGTGGCCATCAGTTCAATAATGATCAACTCTAGGCAATGGTTATCAGATCATTGAAGCCAGAAGCTCAAGGGAGCATTAACAGAGCTACAGTTCAGAATGTCTGTAACAGCCTTCATTAGTATTCCTGCATAAGGTATTCATAGAACATAGAACATAGAACATTACAGCGC
Organism: Rhincodon typus; assembly: GCF_021869965.1. Classification (NCBI taxonomy): domain Eukaryota; kingdom Metazoa; phylum Chordata; class Chondrichthyes; order Orectolobiformes; family Rhincodontidae; genus Rhincodon; species Rhincodon typus. The sequence continues at coordinate 81,413,899 of NC_063337.1, forward strand.
AGTACAGGCCTTTCGGCCCTTGATGTTGCGCCGACCTGTGAAACCAATCTGAAGCCCATCTAACCTAAACTATTCCATTATCATCCATATGTTTATCCAATGACCATTTAAATGCCCTTAAAGTGGGCGAGTCTACTATTTTTGCAGGCAGGGCATTCCACGCCCTTACTACTCTCTGAGTAAAGAACCTACCTCTGACATCTGTCCTATATCTATCACCCCTCAATTTAAAGCTATGTCCCCTCGTGCTAGCCATCACCATCTGAGGAAAAAGGCTCCCACTGTCCACCCTATCTAATCCTCTGATCATCTTGTATGTCTCTATCAAGTCACCTCTTAACCTTCTTCTCTCTAACGAAAACAGCCTCAAGACCCTCAGCCTTTCCTCATAAGACCTTCCCTCCATACCAGGCAACATCCTGGTAAATCTCCTCTGCACCCTTTCCAATGTTTCCACATCCTTCCTATAATGCGGTGACCAGAACTGTACGCAATACTCCAAGTGCGGCCGCACCAGAGTTTTGTACAGCTGCAACATGACCTCATGGCTCCGAAACTCAATCCCTCTACCAATAAAACCTAACATACTGTACGCCTTCTTAACAACGCTATCAACCTGGGTGGCAACTTTCAGTGATCTATGCACATGGACACCGAGATCTTTCTGCTCATCCACACTACCAAGAATCTTACCATTAGCCCAGTAATCTGTATTCCTGTTACTCCTTCCAAAGTGAATCACCTCACACTTTTCCGCATTAAACTCCATTTGCCACCTCTCAGCCCAGCTCTGCAGCTTATCTATGTCCCTCTGTAACCTACAACATCCTTCTGCACTATCCACAACTCCACCGACTTTGGTGTCATCCGCAAATTTACTAACCCATCCTTCTACGCCCTCATCCAGGTCATTTATAAAAATGACAAACAGCAGTGGCCCCAAAACAGATCCTTGAGGTACACCACTAGTAACTGAACTCCAGGATGAACATTTCCCATCAACCACCACCCTCTGTCTTCTTACAGCTAGCCTCCACCTCCACCTGATGATATCAGGCCTCTTTATGGAACAATTTTGATTCAAGCAACCAAGGACATTCAATTGGGGTGGCACAGTGGCTCAGTGTTTAACATTGCTGCCTCACAGTGCCAGGTACCCAGGTTAGATTCTGACCTCAGACAACTGTCTGTATGGAGTTGCACTTTCTCCCTGTGTCTGCATGGGTTTCTCCGGGTGCTCCCACAGTCCAAAGATGTGCAGGTTAGGTGGATTAACTATGCTAAATTGCTCATAGTGTCCAGGGATGTACAGGCTAGATGGATTAACAATGGGAAATGCAGGGCTTCAGGGATAGTGTAGGACGGTGGATCTGCATGAGATGCTCTTCAGAGGGTCAGCATGGGTTTGATGGATTGAATGGCCTGCTTCTATACTGCAGGGATTCTGTCATTCTGAATTGACGCATCGTCACAATTACCAGGCTGCCTCCTTGAGCAATGCCTCATCTCAATGGTCTATAACATGAATTTATTGTGTGCCCTGTGTTTGGGCATCCAGCCTCAATAAGCTGCCTGCCATCCTTAAGATAGTGAGTTTCGAAGCGTACAGTTGAGAGGCTTCCTCCCAGATGGTTGCACTGCTGTCATGCTGGAGGGGCTTGCATCAAAGTGTCTAATGTCAGAGGTCCAGTTCTCAGTCCAATGTAATTTTGCAGTTGAACCATAGTTATGGTTGCGAAAGAAATAAAAGGAAGAGAGCATAGATTTAAGTGATGAGCAAGCAAAGCAAGGATGATGTGAGAAAAAAGTTGTCATACAGTGAGTTGTTAGGATATGCAATGCACAGCAAATGTGGATCCAGGTTAAATTAAGGCATTCAAGAGGGTATTCAATGTATTTTTTTTGGATTGTAGTGGTGTGCAAGACCATGGGGAATAGACAGGAGATTAGTACCAGATAACTGAGCCAGACCAGATAATAGAACAGTTGCAGACATGATAAGGCGAAAGCTCTTTTCTGCACCAGATTAACTCTGCGGCTCTTTGAACAGCTTTTTAAAAACAATTTGTACGTTCTACAGTATTTTACATATTTAAGGATAAAGTGTGGATTTGTCTTTATTTAGGGAGCAAAGTGAGTTTTCAGGATAGCTCTCCAGATTTGATAAGACTTACTAAACACAAAATGCCTAATTGTTGGGTGTGTAACTGTCAGCAAAATTAGTAGCAGCTCAACAGTGGTTTTTGATGATTTTTGAGTTTTTTTTTAATATATTGCTGACCATGTAGGAGGATGTCAGTGGGCAAGAGGAAAGGGAGTTGCTGAGTTATTTAAGGGAAGTAACAACAACTTTGAAGTGGAAGGAAATTTCAAAATACTTGCCCAGGACAGACGTATTGCTGATAATGAGGAGCCGCCTATGTCCTGGAGTTGCTCCACATCTTTTACTGGAGATTACAACTTCGTACCAAGCACTGCTGAAAAAACATTTTCTGGAAGATTTTTGTCCTGCACTCATCAGGACAATCGCAAGAATACCAAATCAGAGGGGGGAAAACAAAATTTATACTCCATCAAAACAGAATGCTGATTGGCTAGCAAGTAGATTCTAATTGGTAGAGGTGTTGGCGAGGAGAATGTACCAATTAATGGGGAATGACAGTTAACTGCCAGATCTGTTTAAAACTTTAAAGCAGGCTTGTAGACTCTTGGTCAGTGCATTGCCCTGAGAAATTAACCAGCAATTGTGTGTCACCTATTTTGTTGAGTTGATAGAACTAACATATAAGTACGCTGTTAGATTACCACAATTACTGCAGTGTTTCCACTGTAGATAGCAATGGCTCCCATTTCCTTATTCAACACTCATGTTCCCATCATTCCCAATCCATAAGTGCCCTTTCTGTTGCTTCTTAGACAATTACTGCCTGTGCTGTGATGGTACAGAAGACCTGCTGGACCAAAAGCTGCAAGAGATCATCCTGCAAAGGTAATTGCAATCTTTCCTCATGAAAGCCAGTAGCCTTTCAGCAGACACTACTGGAGGACTAATGTATAGGAGCATTTTGGCAGGCAGAAACACAGAGAAAGAGCCACTAAAGGAAGTGCACAAGGGTAAATATTTCACTTACTTTTCTAATATTGTATTGCTTGGCAAAAAAGTCATGGCAAAGTAATTACAACACTATGGGGCATTACAGAATTCAAGCTCACCGTTAGTCAAGAAAGATATATCACTTTTAGATTCTCAATTATTAATTGAGTTAGCTACTTCGTTAAGTGAGGTTCAGTTCGCATCTTTGCATGAGGAAGTGTTTCCTAAATTTTCCCCGAAAAGAACTGGCTGTGGTTAAAACGTTAAATCCCAATAGCCTGGATTACACAGAAATGGAAATCATTTCTCTGTCAGTTCTGATCAAATTCCTGAAAAGGCCAAACAAATTAACATTTAACCTTGTATCAGAGATAGTGGGAACTGCAGATGCTGGAGAATCTGAAATAACACAGCGTAGAGCTGGATGAACACAGCAGGCCAAGCAGCATCATAGGAGCAGGAAGGCTGACGTTTCGGGCCTAGACCCTTCTTCAGAAGTGGAGGAGGGGAAGGGGGTTCTGAAATAAATAGGGAGAGAGCGGGAGGCGGATGGAAGATGGATAGAGGAGAAGATAGGTGGAGAGGAGACAGACAGGTCAAAGAGGCGGGGATGGAGCCAGTAAAGGTGAGTGTAGGTGGGGAGGTAGGGAGGAGATAGGTCAGTCCAGGGAGGACGGACAGGTCAAGGGGGCGGGATGAGGTT
>NC_063337.1:81417795-81434775 GCF_021869965.1 Rhincodon typus
AGGTGGGAGGAAGGACAGGTTAGGGAGGCGGGGACGAGCTGCGATGGTTTTGGGATGTGGTAGGGGGAGGGGAGATTTTGAAGCTTGTAAAATCCACATTGATACCATTGGGCTGCAGGGCTCCAAAGCGGAATATGAGTTGCTGTTCCAGCAACCTTCGGGTGGCATCATTGTGGCACTGCAGGAGGCCCAGAATGGACATGTCGTCTGAGGAATGGGAGGGGGAGTTGAAATGGTTCGCGACTGGGAGGTGCAGTTGTTTAGTACGAACCGAGCGTTCTGCAAAACGGTCACCAAGCCTCCGCTTGGTTTCTCCGATGTAGAGGAAGCCACAATGGGTACAGCGGATGCAGTTTACCACATCAGCAGATGTGCAGGTGAACATCTGCTCGATTTGGAAAGTCTTCTTGGGGCCTGGGATGGGGGTGAGGTGGGAGGTGTAGGGGCAGGTGTAGCACTTCCTGTGGTGCAGGGAAAAGTGCCGGGTATGGTGGGGCTGGAGGGGAGTGTGGAGCGGACAAGGGAGTCACGGAGAGAGTGGTCCCTCCGGAAAGCAGATAAGGGTGGGGAGGGAAAGATGTCTTTGGTGGTGGGGTGGGATTGCAGATGGCGGAAGTGTCGGAGGATGATGCATTGGATCCGGAGTTTGGTGGGGTGGTACGTGAGGACTAGGAGGATTCTTTTTTGGTTGTTATTGCGGGGAGGGGGTGTGAGGGATGAGTTGCGGGAAATGCAGGAGACACGGTTGAGAGCGTTCTGACCACTGAGGGGGGGAAGTTGTGGGCCTTGAAAAACGAGGACATCTGAGATGTATGGGAGTGGAATGCCTCATCCTGGGAGCAGATGCGGCAGAGGCGAAGGAATTGGGAATAGGGGATGGCATTTTTGCAGGAAGGTGGGTGGGAGGAGGTGTATTCTAGGAACAATCCCTCTTCCGTACCTATACTGGCCTTAAACCCCACCCCTTCCTCCGCTACATTGATGACTGTGTCGGCGCCGCCTCATGCTCCCACGAGGAGCTCGAACAGTTCATCCACTTCATCAACACCTTCCACCCCAACCTTAAGTTCACCTGAACCATCTCTAATACCTCTCTCTCCTTCCTGGACCTCTCTGTCTCCATCTCTGGCAACAACCTAGAAACCGATATCCATTTGAAGCCCACCAACTCCCACAGCTACCTAGAATACATCTCCTCCCACCCACCTTCCTGCAAAAATGCCATCCCTTATTCCCAATTCCTTTGCCTCCAACACATCTGCTCCCAGGATGAGGCATTCCACTCCCATACATCTCAGATGTCCTCGTTTTTCAAGGACCGCAACATCCCCCCCTCAGTGATCGAGAACACCCTCGACCGTGTCTCCCGCATTTCCCGCAACTCATCCCTCACACCCCCTCCCTACAAGAACAACCAAAAAAGAATCCCCCTCGTCCTCACGTACCACCCCACCAACCTCCGGATCCAACGCATCATCCTCCGACACTTCAGCCATCTGCAATCCGACCCCACCACCAAAGACATTTTTCCCTCCCCACTCTTATCTGCTTTCCGGCGGGACCACTCTCTCCGTGACTCCCTTGTCCGCTCCACACTCCCCTCCAGCCCCACCACACCCAGCTCTTTTCCCTGCAACCGCAGGAAGTGCTACACCTGCCCCTACACCTCCCCCCTCACCCCCATCCCAGGCCCCAAGAAGACTTTCCACATCAAGCAGATGTTCACCTGCACATCTGCTAATGTGGTAAACTGCATCCGCTGTTCCCGTTGTGGCCTCCTCTACATCAGGGAAACTAAGCGGAGGCTTGGGGACCGCTTTGCAGAACACCTACGCTTGGTTTGCACTAAACAACTGCACCTCCCAGCTGCGAACCATTTCAACTCCCCCTCCCATTCCTCAGACCACATGTCCATCCTGGGCCTCCTGCAGTGCCACAACAATGCTACCCGGAGGTTGCAGGAACAGCAACTCGTATTCCACTTGGGAACCCTGCCGCCCAATGGTATCAATGTGGACTTTACCGGCTTCAAAATCTCCCCTCCCCCTACCGCATTCCAAAACCAGCCCAGCTCATCCCTGCCTCACTAACCTGTCCTTCCTCCCACCTATCCCCTCCTCCCACCTCAAGCCCCACCCCCACCTCCTACCTACTAACCTCATCCCGCCCCCTTGACCTGTCCGTCCTCCCTGGACTGACCTATCTCCTCCCTACCTCCCCACCTACACTCACCTTTACTGGCTCCATCCCCGCCTCTTTGACCTGTCTGTCTCCTCTCCACCTATCTTCTCCTCTATCCATCTTCTATCCACCTCCCCCTCTCTCCCTATTTATTTCAGAACCCCCTTCCCCTCCCCCATTTCTGAAGAAGGGTCTAGGCCCGAAACGTCAGCCTTCCTGCTCCTATGATGCTGCTTGGCCTGCTGGGTTCATCCAGCTCTACACTGTGTTATCTAACATTTAACCTTCTTTATTTTCAAAAGCGAAAAGAATGACTTATTGCATTATCTATGATCACAGGATGTTTCAAATTGCTTTACAACCAGTTAAGCACTTTTCAAATATAGTCATGCTATGTTGTCGCATTGAAAACATGGCAGTTTATTTGTCCTCAGCAAACCCCCACACACAGCAATGTGATAAGCAAGATTTTGAGGAATTTTACAGCTCGGATTGAGAATTGTCATCATAGTGAGGGCAGCTTGAGGCGTGGCTACAGAAATGGAAGCAAGGGAGCCACAAAATAGATATTAACCTGGTGTTGCATATTTGTGGACCTCATAAAATAAGTAATTAAATTGTTCATTTTTGGCAGATTAAAACCTGAACTGGACCTTGTCTAATGAGAGAAGAAAGTTTGGAGACTTTAGTCACGCCACAGGAAATGTAAGAGGTTCTACATAAGAACTACAATAAAGTCAGAAATAATTTATTCAGTCACGAGGAGCAGGAATCATTCAATACAAGTGGGTTAAAGAGATAATTGTTTATTGAAGCCGCAAACATCAGGATTCATACAGTGAAGCCACATAAAAGTTAGAAATCCTGTATTTCAGCAATGCAGGGCTGGACTCCTCCATTTTGACTGTGAAGACAAGCAGCCAACCATTTTACACATAAAAGGTAGGAATTCTCCAGTTTAGCTACAGAGCCTTGGAAAAACCTCTAGAACAGCAACAACGAATGGCAGAACTGCGATTATTACAAAATACAAATGTTTTAAGCAATAAAAATGTGTAATCACATTGGGAAGAAATGATATTGGAAATAATCCTGGCAGGAAACTTAACTTCAGTGATTGACCAGATAGAAAGCATAATTGGACATCCTGGAGTAAACAATTTCTGAGATACACAGTAGCTTTCAAATTAGTTGCTAAGTCGAGAGGTGAACAATAAAATACTTTTCTGTACTCAATTTGGGAGTATAGGGAGTATAGCTTACACTATTATAGCTTGTCAAGGAGTAAACATTTGTGACAAATATATTTGAAGAGACATTGGGAAGTTATTTCAAACGTGGAATTAACAAAATTCTTGAAAGAACATGAGTAATCTTCAGTGGAGTTGAAGAAAGGAAGGAACAATGTTATTGATGCTTCAGCAAGACAAGAGATGTCAGCTTTGGACATGGTAAAACCCAGCAGCTGGAGCAGGGCAAGAATAAAAAGCCATGAAGGACTGGATTTGCACAAACTCAATTCAGCGTTTTTTATATACCTGGAGTGAATAATACAAATTGGAATAAACATTTGCAATCAAAAAGGAACTTAGAACCTGAAAAAAACTTGCTCCATTAAAGACATCACTTTGATGCTACCTTTTTTTGCAGTCAACACAATCATGTGCCATATGATTTACAACTATCCATAGTTAGGTTCAAGCTGTTAACAGATATCTAAATAGATTAAACATTATGGGGTACAATTTCTGCTTTGGGTGTGTTTGTGGTTCTGGTGTAAGTTGCATCAGTTTCAGAAAATGGGTTTCATCTCCAAGATTGCCCTCAAACTCATTTGCATTTCAATGAGCACAATTTCTTTCATAGACTAGAGCATCACATAAAAACTTAATTTGTAGAAAGAAACAATTCACTTTAAAACATTTCCTAGATATATTTAAGAGTGGTAACTCAGTAAAGTTTGATTAATATGTCTGGAAATGGGTTTATCACACAAAAAAAAAGCATTTTAACCTGGTGTCAAGCCACTATCCCAGGGCACTGTGGGGACAATTCAATTGATCTGCATGTCTCGAAGGCAGGATCTTTTGCCCAAATAGGAGACCCAAGTCCCACTTTAAACCAAATCAATTTCCACAGAGTTCATTCCACTCAACAATTGTAACTAAAGAATCAATGCAGAATTCTCAGAAAGAAACATCTGATGTGCTCTGAGACAACTTCTGAGGAAAGTTGCAACTTCTGCTGTGCATTTGTCTCCCACAATTGTGTTGTCTTCTCCTTCATGTTGTTAATTCTTTGTCTTCTATTATTTCATCCTCAACCTTGGGAACATGTGTGAAGAAAACTACAAGAAGGCAATCAAGCCTGCTCATGCCCACCCTTCTCATTACACAACGTCATGGACTATGCTCAGGTATGGCCAAGAATGGAAATTGCTATATAGCATGCAAAGAGGTAAAGAGACAACTGAAGCACCGCTGCCATTGTTACCATGGACATCTTGGTATTTCGGGTTTAGGGGCTGCATAAACACATTTGCATGAGAAATATACATGGAGAAGAAATGCTGCTGCATAGATAATACTTTATCTTAGTAGGTAACTAAATCAGATTTAAATCTGTACATTGCCATGAACAATGACCTCAAGTAAAACTGTCAAACTGCATTTTATATGACTCAACATATTAAAGACTTCACTGCCCAAGGCTCTTTTGTTCCAGATTTATTTAGTTTCTACACCACCTTCTTGTCTGTTATGCTTACAGGAAGGTCCCACCTATCCTGTGGCACCACCAGGGACATGAGAACCTCCCAGCGGTATATTGCCCTGCCTGTGCCATTGAATCAACTAAAGGTCAGCCACAGCATAACTGGGATCAAACTGCTCTCTACTTGGACAGAAGGTGCACATGTTCTTCAGTAAAGAGTTTAAGACTTTGAGCCAAACTTAAAAATTCTTCAAAAGTATAATAGGGAGTATTTGCATATTTGATCATGAATTAAACATGAATTAATCAGATGGAGTGACTTGAGATAAAGGACCAAGTAAAGAGGACGACTGACAATGCCAGATTTTTACATCCTGCCCAGAGGGGATAATTTTACCATATCCTGCAAGTTGGGAAACTGATGGAGTCCAGTGCAATGCTTGATTTATACCTGGCCAATTTCAGTCTCCATTGGAATTAACAAATATTAGATAGAATATAAAATCAGTGCTCCTGATGCAGTGGACTTCTCATCTGGAAATTTAGGTTAAAATATCTTCCTGCATCTGCTTTCAGCACTTTTTAAGACACGCTTGATGGAAGATTCTGAAAATGGTAGTCTGCTTGAACATCCTCACCAGAAAATGAAATGATTTTTTTTTTCCTGAAGCATTGCTGCATATATAGCTACAGATGCATTTGAAATCATCATGCAAAGCATGGCAGAGCCGAATAAATCTAAGCGTTTGTAATTCTATTAAAAACGTAAGAATGGAAAAAATAAGACAAGGTGTAAGCCATTTGCCCTTTTGAGTCTGCCCTGCCATTCAACAAGATCATTGCCAATCTGATAGTGTCCCTAACTCCACTTTCCTGCCTGTCCTTCATAAACCTTCAATTCCTTATCAATCAAAAATTTGAGTCATTCAGCCTGAAGTATTTTCAAAAACCCAACCTCCTTTGCTTTCTAGGGAAGAAAATTCCAAACACTATTGGCCCGTTGAGAGAGGAAATTCCTCCTCATCTCCATCTTAAGTGGGAGAGGACTTACTTTGAAATTATACCCCTTTGTTCCAGGTTTCCCCCACAGACATCCTCTCAGCATTCACCCTGTCAAATCCCTTCAGAATCTTATATGTTTTAAGGAGATCACATTGCATTCTTCCACACTCCTGTTATTTATGGTTGGAATCCCATCAGTTCGATAATGAAACATCTAATCTTATTCACCCTTTATAAAATTCAAGTTCTGCTGCCTGTATCCTATGTTGTATAAGCTTCCATTCACTAACATTTCTGTCTTAGCTGGTTTATACTGGCACACAGACCCAATAGTTAATTGACCCTTGTTTGTGAACCCATGTATAGTATTGCCCCTTCATCAGTCTTATAATACATACCACTGTGGCATACTGTAATATCACAGGAACAGTAATCCAAAGATCCAAACTTTCAGTCATAACTGTGCTAGTTCAAATCCAACCACGATGTGGACATGTTGGTGTTGGACTGAGGTGGACAAAGTCAGAAATCACGTGACATCAGGTTATAGTCCAACAGGTTTATTTGAAAGCACAAGCTTTCGAAGCTTTGCTCCTCCTTTAGGTGTTTATGAGAGAGGTAGTATCAGACACAGAATTTGTAAGTAAAAGATGATCAGTGGTGTGACCCTTTGATCTTTTACTTGTAAATTCTGTGTCTGATACTACCTCTCTCACTAACACCTGAAGAAGGAGTGAAGCTTCGAAAGCTTGTGTTTTCTAAATTTTTCACTAAATTTAAATCAATACTTTCAGGAGATTCCAGGTTGAAGGGAATTGCTCAGCAATTCCCAGGCAACTCCTTTGGAGTCTGCTATGTTGGGATTCCATGGGGTCCCCATCCATAACTCTCATCAACGCTACAGAAATAATTATCTAGCCATCAGAAAATCTGGGCCTCAGTTTTTTTCACACTTCTGTGCTGTGCCCCTTGCGTCTTTTTTTCCCTACACTAAAGGTTCAGAATGCGTGAACATTGTTGCTGCTGTTGTAACTGGTACAAAGCCAAGCATTGTGTATTGCTAAACAGCTGTCTTCAGGATTGTAGATGCAGATCTATTGTTTGAAAAGGGTTGGTTCCAGTATTTCACTTTACTTCACACAATCCATCTTCCGGTAATCAGGCTTGTTGACAGTTACAAAGATCTTTAGCCTTGGGAATTCTGTGTTGCAAATCAACCACAGTATTCTGCTTAAATAAGATGAACCTTGTTCTTCACTCTCAATAGTACATCGAGTTCAGTGTCGCAAACTATTTTGAAAACACTAGAGAAATCACAGTCATGAATGCTTGTTCTCCAAATAAGGATAGGACAAAAAGCAACAGGCAAATCTCACAGGGAAGGGGCTATCTTAGTTAATGTGTATAGTACAGCTACAAATGAAAAGATTACAACAAAAACCTGACTTACTATAATTTTCAAAAATTGACTAAAAGTGATATATGCTTGTAGAAAAATATTGTATTGTTAATTTTCAAATTATCTTGTATTTTGTTTTATTGCTGCCTTCAACTTATCTGTATACCATTTATTCATTACTAAGGCAACAGTTATTGCAGTATTTCAGGGGTTGTTGAAATTTTATATGCAAATACAATGCAATCCATTTATTAGACTATTTGTAAAAAGAAATTATAAGCTTTACAAGGTTAAGTAGCATTGATCATTCAAATAAGGTTGTTCATAGAATCTCTACAGAGTGGAAGCAGGCCATTCAGCCGATTGAATCCACAATGACCCTCTGAAGAGCATCCCACGCAGAACCACACCCTACCCTATCCCTGTAATCCTGCATTTTCCTTGGCCAATCCACCCATCTTGCATATCGCTGGACACTATGGGCAATTTAGCATGGCCAATCCACCTAATCTGCATATCTTTGAACTCTGGGAGGAAACTAGAGTACCTGAAGGGAAACACAAATGGACACAGGGAAAATATGCAAATTCCACACAGTCACTTGAGGGTGGAGTTGAACCTGGGTCCCTGGGGCTGTGACGCAGCAGTGCTAACCACTGAGCCACTGTGCTTCCATCAGCATGTAACTTATTTCTTGTCACTGAAATTTATTAGTATTGTGCGGTTGTTGAATTTTCTTTAAGCTTTTGATGGGATTTTGTAGAGTTTTTTTACCATGGACTATCTCTTAATTATCAGCAGAAATTTCCCACCTTCAGCTAAAGCATTTTCTTGCATAAGATTTGTGATGCCCAGTCCACCAAGGCTTGGTGCAACTTTTATCACACAGTCTCCTGTCCTTTACCTCATTACTTACGCAACTGAGTTCTTTGGCACTCCTTCTGCAGAATTGCATGGCAAGAGAAGTGGAAGCTGGCTGCGTTCATGCCACTGGTGCCATTCTTAAAGCCCAGCTTTGCATCACCTCAATTGCTGCAAGACAGCTACTGCTCGCATTATCCCATATTATTACCAAGTCTCTATCCCATTGTTATTACCAAGGTCGTGGCCAAGAAAGTCAAGTTAGCTTCCTCTTTTGTGGTCGGGGACCTGAATTGCTGGTGGTCAGGGTGTGGGATAGGAGGGTTGCCCTCTTTTCAGTGACAGTTGTAGGCGGCTTTCCACCAGACGCAAACAGCTTGGTCATAACAGCGGCCTGGGTCAGTGTAATGTACCGAGTTAAAAGAAATGCCCAGCAGTGCAGAAAAAAAGTCAATGATCTTTGTTGATCTGCAAGAATAAATGCACCATCTACTCTCTGCTACCTCACTCACACATGGATAATTCCACTCACTCTAACACTTCCATTGCACTTGTATCTCAGTAAACATTCATGGATAAAAACTCTTCCTATTGCTTGCAGTATATCCACTCAAGTGCATTCAGTAAGCCCATCCTTCCAAACAATCAATCCTTCTTGCCCTCTGCACTTCCTATTCACTCAATGGAGACACCTTATCACTTCTACTTCTCCTGCTCCTGCATCACCACTAATTGCACTTCTAGCCACTTTCATAATGCGTAATCCATCTCTTAATTTCATTACTGAAAAAAGTGGGCTGGCAGCCAATATAGGGGTTCAAATCCTGCCAGTGGGCAGGAGGCATCAAACCCTTCACTGTGAGGAGAAAATATTGGGCCAGAGGAGAGCACAATCACTCGTTGGGGGGATAGGGAAATCTGAATTGGCTTCCAAATCAGTCAACTTCATTGTTATGTGCAGCATTGCTCTTCCTTACCAACAATGTTGACTTTTTAAAAACCACACAAGCCTTTATTCCCCTTTATCCCTCTTACATAGAAACATAGAAAAGGTAGGGGAGTGGTTCTTCAACCCTTTGAGTTTGCTTCACCATTCAAAATGATCATGGCTGATTATCCAACTTGGTGCCCTGTTCCCATTCTCTCCCCATACCCTTCGATCCCATTAGCCCTAAGAACTATACTTAACTCCTTTGCAAGAGCGTTCAATGTTTCAGCCCCAACTGCTTTCTGTGGTGGTCAATTCCACATGCTCACCACTGTGTAATGGAAGAAATTTCTCATCTCAATCCTATTTTTCCTCATCTCGTTCGTCATGAAACTAATCTGTATCTTCTCTTATGCAAGCACTGGCAGCATGTAGTGAAACACTGCCCCAAAGAGGCCAGCTCTGGAGGTCCTCAGCTCTACTTCCATCTCTGAGGAAGGAACCACTGAACCGCCAGAGGATGCACCTAGGAGGAATTCACCTGCACCTTCCACCAGCTCAGAGACTTTCACCTTGGTGGGAAATTTATCTACATTAGACTTGTAAGCACGGTCTGGTGAGCACTTCATTGACACATATCCACATCAGGTTGTGAATGAAGCGCCCCAGGTCTCTGTCCCTCAGAGTATTGCTGGAATCAGGTACCTGCACAGTCCCAGGCAGACATTGAGGCCGTTGATGACACAGACAAGTACAGCAACTCCAGGCAGGTTTGTCAGAGGCAATCTGTAAGCTGAATCAAAGGATAGAAGAGTCCACTAACATATCATGTCTGTGTTGGCTCCAGGTTGTGCACATCTGTCTGTCTCCAGGGAGAGGCAAGACCCAAAGATGATGAGAGTCCTCACCTCACTCCAAGGATCTCTTCCTCTCAGGGAAACAATGTGCTACCAAAAGGCACCCACTGGGAGGTATAGCCACACACAGGACCACCAGAATTTGTTTCTCAGGATGCTGTAGAAGTGCCTGGTCCACCCTAATCCCCCATCCTGAGATGTTCAAAATCTGCAGCATTTTGCAACTGCAGAAGTTCAAGCCAGGGAACGTTAACATGCATCTGGGCAGGACACTGTCAAAGAGCTTGAATCCTGTAGGCCCAACCAGCCCTAGGAATGACTGTCCAAAACTTCCAAGCCAACAGGAGTCAAATCCAGAACAAGGTCCCTCTACCCCAGCCACAAAAGTCTGGACTGCACTTAGATGTAGTGGAAAAGAGAAGAAAAACAAAACTTATCAAGAGCATCTATGCTGCACAGGTGACATATTATTGTAAATGACCTTCAATTTTATAAACATAACTTCATTTGCTCTCTTCAAATGTATGCTATGGCATCATTTTTGTTGGACTTGATTAATTTGAATCCACGTCATGGATGAACAGCATCTTGAGATTTTCTATGGATGAATGAAGTTGTAATAAGCAGTCATTGTTCATTTCTCACAAACAAATGACTACTTGACTACAGATAGCCTCATACGTCATGTGTCCTTGAACTGTGAGGTTCAGGACTTCAGGCACGGCCAGCTCCATGTGAAGTCCCATGAGTAGGTCATCTGTGTTAGATGTGAGAAAGATAACAGAAGTTCATTGAAAGAGGTTCTCAGTTGTCTCAGCATTTTTTACATCTGCGAGGCATGTTACACCAAAGGACTTTGGACACGCATAGGCAGAAAAAAACTGGTTTGAAATTCTTAAGGGGGAGGGTGATAAGGGGGAGCAACCAGAGGTCATTGTGCACATTGATATCAATGACTTAGGTAGAAGGAAGGATGAGGTCCTGCAGAATCAGTACAGGGAGTTAGGAAAGAATTGAAAGGCAGGACTTCGAAGGTTCTTATCACTGGATTACCACCAGTGCCGTATGCCAATGGGGCAAGGAGTAGAAAGATAGGATAAATGAATGTGTGGCTAAGGACCTGGTGCAGGAGGCAGGGTTTCAGGTTCTTGGATCATTGGGACCTCTTCTGGAGAAGGTGTGATCTGTACGAGAGGGATGGGTTGCTCCTAAACTGGAGGGGAACCAATATCCTCGCAGGGAAGTTCGCTAGTGCTACTCTGGAGGATTTTAACGAGAGTGGCAGGGGGCTGGGAACAAGAGCAGCGGGTCAGCAAGAGGAGGGATTGAGGGGAAAGTAGATGTTAGGACTAGTAAGTGGGAAAAGAAGGACAGGCAGAGACAGGTAAATGAAAACAATGGTACTAATAGGTTGAAGTGTGATTTTTTTCAATGCAAATAGTATTATAGGTAAGGCAGATGAGGTTAGAGCCTGGATCAATACATGGGACTATGATGTTGTGGCTATTACAGAGATTTGGTTGAAAGAGGGACAGGACTGTCTACTCAACATTCCAGGGTTTTGTTATTCTAGACAAGATTGACAGAAAGGTAAAAGAGGTGGAGGAGTTGCATCACTAATCAGGGAGAATGTCATATTTGCTCTCAGAGAGAACATACTGGAGGGCTCATCCACTGAGGCAATACAGGGAGAGCTCAGAAATAAGATGGGTGCAATCCCTCTGATAGGATTATTCTATAGGCCCCTCAACAGCCACCCAGACATTGAGGAACAAATATTTAGGCGGATTATGGAAAGATGCATTAAAATAGTGTTGTCATAATCGGTAACTTTAGGGGTGACTCCCCAGTATTGACTAGGACTCCCTTACAGCAAGATGCTTAGACGGGGCAGAATTTGTTAAGTGCACCCAAGAGGGTTTCTTGAAAGGGTACATGGATAGTCCACCTAGAGGAGGGGCCATACTGGACCTTATTTTGGCTAATGAGCCTGGTCACATGACTGACCTTAAATGAAGAGCATTTTGGAAACAGTGATCACAACCCCTAAAGTTTTAAGATAACTATGAATAAGGTTAAACCAGGAACTTGCGGGAAACCACTAAATTAGGGAAGGCCAAATTATGTCAGAATTAGGCAGGAGCCAGGGATTGTTAGTTGGGAAGAGCTGTTGTTGGGCTCTTATTTAACATATGGGAGTTTTTTTTAAAGGCCTGGTGATGAGAGTTCAGGACGGCATGTTCCAGTAAGGAGGAAGGACAAGGATAACAAGGTAAGGGAACCTTGGGTAATGAGGGAGGTTATGAATTTAGTCAAAAGGAAAAAAGAAGAAAATGTGAGGCTGAGGAAGCTAAAATTTACAGGGCCTGTGAAGAATATAAGGAAAACAGGAAAGAACTCAAGCAGGGAATTAGGAGAGCAAGAAGGGACCGTGAAATAACCCAAGGCGTTCTATACATACATTAAAAATAAAAGGATAGCTAGGGAGAAGGTAGGACCACTCAAGGATAAAGGAGGATACTTGTGAGATCCCAAATGAGTACTTTATATCAAAATTGACCTAGGAGATGGACATGGAGGACAGCAAGATTTGTGTACAGCATGCTAATATGCTATGGCATTTTGAGATCAAGAAAGAAGTGGTGTTGGGTCTCTTGAAGAGCAGTTAAGGTGGTTAAGTTCCCAGGGCCCAATGGTATCTACCCCCTGGTAATTGAGAACAGCGAGAGAAGAAAGGAGATTGCTAGGGCCTTGATCAAGATCTTTGTATCCTTGCTAGCCACTGGAGAGTTCCCAGAGGATTGGTGAGTAGCTAATGTTACTCCTCTGTTCAAGAAGGAAAATAGCGATTGTCCAGGAAACCATAGACCAGTGAGCCTCACACCAGTGGTTGGAAAACTATTGGAGAGAATTCTTAGGGATAGGGTTTATGCCCATTTGGAAAAGCATGGCCCAATTAGGGACAGTCAACACAGTTTTGTGCGGGACACGTCCTGTCTTATGAACTCGATTGAACTTACTAATCTTGATTGATGAGGGTGATCAATGAGGAAGAGCAGTGGATGTTGTCTACATGGATTTTAGTAAGGCTTTCGACAGGGTCCCTTGTGGTAGGCTCATCAAGAAGATTAGGATGCACGGGATCCATGGTGACTTGGCCGCTTGGATTCAGAATTGGTTTGCCCATAGAAGGTAAAGGGTAGTGATAGAAGGGTGTTTTTCATGCTGGAGGTCCATGACTAGTGATGTTCTGCAGAGATCCATACTGGGACCCCTGCTCTTTGTAATACATATAAATGACTTGGATGAAAATGCAGATGGATGGTAAGTAAGTTTGCAGATGATACAAAGATTGGTGAAATTGTTAATAGTGTAGAAGTTTATCAAAGGCTACAGCAGGATACAGATCAGTTGCAGAAATGGGCAGAGAAATGGCAGATGGAGTTTAATCTGGGTAAGTGTGCATTGCTACATTTTGGGAGATCAAATGTTAATGAAAAGTATACAGCTAATGGCAGGACTCTGAACAGCATAGATGTACAGAGGGATCTTGGGGTTCAAGTCCATAGCTCCCTGGAAGTGGCCACATAAGTAGATAGAATGCTTGCCTTTATTGGTCGGGGAACAGAGTACAAGAGTCACACTGTCATGTTTGTTTAGGCCACACTTACTGTATTCAATTCTGGTCACCACATTACAGGAAGGATGTGGAGGCTTTGGAGAGAATGCAGAAGGGCTTTAGCATAATGTTGCCTGGATTAGAAAACATGAGCTATAGAAAAGGTTAGAAAAACTTGGGTTGTTTTCTCTGAAGCAACGGAGCCTGAGGGGAGACATGAAAGAAGTCTATAAAACTATGAGATGCATAGATAGGGTTGACAGTCAGAATCTTTTTTTCCCAGGGTTGAAAAGTCTAATACCAGGGGCATGCATTTAAGGTGAGGGGGGGGGTGTAAGTTCAAAGGAGATGTGAGGGGCAGGTATTTTGCGTTGAGAGTGGTAGGAATCTGGACACGCTGCTTGGAGTGGCGATGGAAGCAGATATGATAGGGGCATTTAAAGGACTTTTACATAAGCACATGAATATGCAAGATAGGAGGGTTATGGACCGAGCGCAGGCAGAGGGATTTGTTTAATTTGGCGTCGTGTTTGGCACAACATCATGGGCCAAAGAGCCCATTCCTGTGCTGTACAGTTCTACGTTCTAAAAGCCTGACCCAGATCCCAGAACAAGATCCAAGTGACCAAAAAGGTGACCAACAACATCATAATGCTGCAAGCGTGGAAATTCATCAAAACACACTCAAAAATATCAACAAAGTGAATGGCCAACAACCCAAAAAGAAACTTTTGGAAGGTAACTAAGTCTTTCATATCTTTAAGGTATCCTGTTGATGCTGTAGGATGAGCAGGAGCTTTTCTGACCGACAACACCATACTTCCCCAAAAAGGCAAGTCCACACGCCCTGAAAGCCCACATTGGTACAGGCGCTAGTGCCAACAATTTGCCATGACACATCCTAAAAGATATGTACCTCATTAAGTTGTGCCCCATAGTGCAATATACAAAGGACCATCTCACAGCATATAATCAATCATCAACTCCATGCAGTGACATAACCACACTGTAGTGTGAATATGCAAGTTCAGCTTGGATTCCTAAAATCTTCACCCTAGTTGCTACAAACAATCCAACAAGTCTACCAGTATGTATGGATCTGAGCGTTGTAATCATCCATGACATTCAAACCATACCCATGGTGGTGAGAATGAAAGAGCCAGTTTTAAGTGGTTACTTAATGACTATCTGCCTTTGATGAAATAGGTGTTTGTTTTATGGCAGATTGACCACTAGAGGGGATTTAAGCTTTATTGCATTGTTTTCTTTCAGTCAGTTTAAATAACAACTGTATTAGATTGCCAGAAGCATATTGTTTTTTAAATCTCCATTTCAGTGAGGCGCATGAGCTCTGTCAATGTTGGATACTTTGAAGTATCTTCCTTAAAGTAATGAGTGATTGGCTATAGAGGATGTATGGGGGGAGTGGGGGGAGGGGGCATAGAGAATCAGGGTATCATGGAGAGAAATATGGCGACGCATGGAGGTATTAAGGAGATGTGGGGACTTGGAGGGGGAAGCTGGCATGAGGATATATTGAAGGCATAGAGAATATGATTTGATTTGATTTATTTATTTATTGTCACATGGTTCTTGTTACAAAAGTACAGCAAAAAATATATTGCGTTGCCACTGTCCAGCACCATCTTAAGACACAGGAAAATAAACCAAAACATAGAATATGAAGGCAGAAAAATGAATAAATAAAGAAAAAGTGCCCAATTTTAAAGCCCTTCTTGTTAAGTGCTCCAATATGGACCATGGGCCTGGTGACCAGTCACGAGTCCCTTCGCCACGCCGCCACCACTGAAATGAAAGTTGCCCCTCTTCTACGTTATCTCACCTCCACCAGTTGTTTCAGTACAGTCACAATGCTGGCATCTACACAACAATGTGGAACATTGCCCAGGTATGTCCTTAATCTTTCCAGACACAGCGACCGGTGATATTCAGATCTTGATGAATCTGATCTAATATTTGTTTTTGATGATCCTTCCTGCAAAACCTTCTCCCATGATGTTCAAATCTTAGCCACAGCCCTACTGAGGGGCACAGAGTGGAATGTGAAATGGGTGAGAGGAGACGGGTGAAGGTTGAGGTCCTGATATTCAATTTTAAAACTGGACCGTTTTCCCAGTTGCCAGAAAGAGACATTCTAACCTGTCAGCCTGGCAAACCCATCACTTCTGCTGCCACCTCAGACCTGCCTTAGAGGCAGCAGCCTCCTGGCTCTAGCCCTCCCCCACCTCCCAGAGATGTAAAAGAGACATGTTAGGGGTGCTTGTAAAGCTAATGGATCTGTTAAGTTTTGGAAAATTTTCCTGTCTCGCACTCCCCACCGCCTCAATGAAAATCTATCATGTTATGTCTGATTAGAGAAGAAAGTGCTGAGCAAGATCCCTCAAGCCTCTTGAGTTGGACAAGATGTTGGCAGCACAATGACAAATGAAAGTTAATACAGGCAAACGCAAAGTACTGCACATCAGAACAAAACAAAAAGTGACGTATTGTAACTGAATCATGTTGAAATGGCTCAAAATACAATCAAGAGCCAGTAGTTAGAAACAGGTTAGTTAAATTGTTCCAGAATAATCGCTCAGGAATATTGTTTTCCATTGAGTGATCTGGAACATGAGATAAAAATGTATAACAAATGCAATATGCAGCCTACAGAGCAAAACTGCTGCATATAGTTTCATAGTGACTTTCCTTTAAAATGCTACCATCGGTGGCAATTTAGAATTAATGTAGACAACATTATAAGGGAACACTATAAATGAAGAGGACCCAAGACTCTCATAATTAGATATAATTTGATTCAATTTGCAGTAGTGGCTAACAGCAAATATAAATACTCAGAAGCTGAACATCTGTGAGTATGATGCTGACACTTATGGAGCAATCATGTCTTCTGGTGCCCTCCAGCATTGATCCTGATAGAGTGCGTAGAGTTAATGGGAGTGCATCTCATTAATATGTGAAGATTGGGCATGTGTCCTTCTTTTGGGGCTTCTCTGGTGGCAACATGAACATGGCAGTTGGCAACTCGAGCAATTGTCTAACTTTGGGAAGAAGTTGCTCCTGACTCCAAGCATGCCTTTCTCAGAGACAACAAGGTGCAGAGCTGGATGGACACAGCAGGCCAAGCAGCATCATAGGAGCAGAAAGGCTGACGTTTCGGGCCGAGACCCTTCATCAGAAATGGGGGAGGGGAAGGGGGTTCTGAAATAAATAGGGAGAGAGGGGGAGGCGGATAGAAGATGGAGAGAGGAGAGGATAGGTGGAGAGGAAACAGACAGGTTGAAGAGGCGGGGATGGAGCCAGTAAAGGTGAGTGTAGGTGGGGAGTTAGGGAGGGGATAGGTCAGTCCAGGAAGGACGGACAGGTCAAGGGGGCGGGATGAGGTTAGTAGGTAGGAGAT
>NC_063337.1:81449775-81484500 GCF_021869965.1 Rhincodon typus
TTGACTGCTCCTTTCCTCCAGATGCTGCCTGGCCTGCTGTGTTCTTCCAGCCTCCTGTTTGTCTACCATCTGTTTTTGATTCCCTTCCTTGTGCCTCCCATTATCTGATCCCATTTAACTATCCTAGGTTATTCATTTATTTGAATGTATCTGTGTGCGTGTCCTCCTTCACATCTCCTCGTTCTTTTTAACAAGATGACTATTAGTAACATCTTTCAAGTCAGTGTGAGCAATGTTCTGATGGGCACTGATGGACAATGTTCTTTTTTGTTGCATGCTGCATGTTTGCTGCATTATATTACCTGTTTCAGATCATTTCATGAACACATTCATATGCAATTTAAAAGGAATGCTTGTTGTGCCGAATGATACCTTCCACATTTCTGCATAGCCACTTAATCGGACACATATGTAGGAAATATTGATGGTAGGGGAAATGATACTTGATGTGTGTTCAGATCTGAATAACTGAAATTACTAGAGGGTGGAGGATGAGACATTAGCCAGAAAAGCATTGGAATTGTAGATGTTGCTGAGACAGTGCCTTTGTTACGTGCAAAAATCAACAGAAGCACAGCCAGAGAGGTTATGTAGACAGATATTGCCATTCATCGTGGTGGTGAAGATATGGAATTTGAAAACACAGCTTAGGAACAAGTAGCAAACCATAGTTGCAAGTTGTTTGTTTCAACTGACGAGAGAAGATAGGGAGGGGATTGAATCAGTGCTGAGGGAGTGGAGTTTACAGAGGAGCTGAAATTGATAGTTTCCATCTACCCAATGTTTAGCCAAAAGAAATTATGACTTATCCAGTGTTCAAATGAAACCCGACACCATGGATAACATGAAAATAAAATATATAAGGAGCACAGTGTTTCTAATATGCATTCTTCAGATCCTTGTATAAGCTCATGCAAAGTTTTTGGTTACTTTTGATCAATGTTTATCAACAAATTGAAGCAAGTAGTAAAGTAGATGTAGTCCCAGAGAACTGTAAGGCTGCTTTCTCAGTAGATAGAAATGTCTGGTGGTGATTTAGCCTGAAGGTTGTCTCACCTAAGGTTGAGAAGGAATTAAACTTACACTGTTGGTGCCACACTAAATCGAAAACCAGCCAACTGATCTAATCTACCTCCAGTTAATGGTTAGGTTACATAGCAGCATGCTCTTTGCTGTACAGGTTGGAACTTCCTAGCAGAATAGAAGCACATGATTCCTGTGTTCTCAGTTACAAAGGATCCATCTAAATACTCATTAAAGTTCAATGATTAAACCCTATCTCTACGGTTAAAACCACGAGGTTCCAGAGATAACAGTTTGAGACTGAAGTAGAAACTACTACAGGAATATTTTTCACCATGACTGGGTCACTGAAAGTGGAATTCAGGACCAGCAGTCATATTCAGCTGGTTTGTGGAGGACAGGAGTTGGAGGAGGATGCACGCAAAGTGTGAAGGACCAGCAAGGACAGGCCATCCAGGTCATGGATATGAGGGATGTGAATTGTGACATTGGGGTGGCACGGTGGCTCAGTGGTTAGCACTGCTGCCTCACAGCACCAGGGACCCAGGTTTGATTCCATCTTCGGGTGACTGTCTGTGTGGAGTTTGCACATTCTCCCCGTGTCTGTGTGGGTTTCCTCCCACAGTCCAAAGATGTGCAGGTTAGGTGGATTCGCCATGCTAAATTGCCCGTAGTGTTCAGGGATGTGTAGATTAGCTGGGTTACAAGGGGACGGGTATGGGTGGGATGCTCTGAGTTTCAGTGTGGACTTGTTGGGCTGAAGGGCCTGTTTCCACACTGTAGAGATCCTATGACTTCTATTAGAGTTCGGGTGTCCAGGCCTGGATTTGAAAAATTCGAATTTGAATTTTGTGAGGGGCATCACACTTAAAGATTCGTGAGGAGAAAGGGAGTTTAGAGTCTGGCTGTACTCCTTAACGCTGAAACATCAGAAGGAAATGTCAAGGGCGGTAGAGTGGTCAGCACTGCTGGCTCACAGCGCCAGGGGCTCATTTTCCATTCCACCCTCGGACGACAGTCTGTGCGGAGTTTGGACGTACTCCCTACGTCTGCGTCGGTTTCCTCTCGGTGCTCCGGTTTCCCCCCACAATCCAAAAATGTGCAGATTAAGTGGATAAACCATGGAAACTCAGGCATAGGGTGGGGCAGGGGTGTAGGTCTGGATGAGATGCTCTTCAGAGGGTCGGTGTGGACTCCATGGGCCGAATAGCCTGCTTCTACACTGTAGGGATTCTGTGAAAATAAGAGTCAAGAATGCATTTTTCAGCGCCACAGCAGCTAATGTATTGCACTTAAGTGTACAGTCATTTTTTGAGTGTAGCAGGATCCCATAAAGGGCAACGTGATAAACAACGTGACAATCTTGTAGGTTTTTGTTTTATCAAGTTGGTTGAAGGTTGACCAGGGCACTGGAGATAACATTTCTCCAAGTAATTGAGACCCTCTTTCCACACCGCCAAGATCTCGCCGGAAAGAAAATGGGAATGATGATTAAGCTGGGAGGATCTGAGATGCAATGATAAGATCAGAGAGGGTTGATTGGAAATAGTTAACCAGCGCTTCCTATTTTCTGCAGCCTAAGTTTAAAGCCGGATCAATTTATTCACTATCAAATGGAAGAAGCAAACTCGACACGAAATGTTAAGTGTTTCTCTCTCCACCGATGTGCCGGAACTGCTGAGTTTCTCCAGCACTTTCTGTTTTTATTTCAGATTTCCAACACTAACAGCGCTTTGCGTGAATTTACGCTCGTATCGAGCTGAATTAATCAGATCTGTGTGTTTGACTTGACCGATTTTCCCCAGATTCCGGACTCAGCTTGTATTTTCACATCATTTTACACAATTTAAGCAGATAGGCACAAATTCCCAGTTGGAAACGGAAAGAATGGTGAATTTGGTGTGAAAAAATGCGACTCAAACTCCAAAAATCATAGGTGTTGATATGATAGTGGCGAAAGCACGAAACAAGGGACAGGTCGGAGGGTTTAGTGAAGAATTATCCAGACTCGAACCGTTAGTTTGGTCTCTGTCTATCGATGCTGCCTCTGTGATCTCCAACTTTATTTTTGTATCCGGATGATATCTTTGTCGGGATCTCTTGGGAGAAGGTGGTTGAAATAAAAAAAAGTCCCCTTAGAGAGCAGCATTGCAAATATGTCACTTGGATCTGAGATCTCAGAGTTTGTAATCTCGGGTCTTGGGGGCTAGTGCCCGGGGAAATCATTTCTTACCGCGGGTCGGCAGAGAGGGAGCGAAACTTAAAATCTTCGGGGCGCCCCAGCTCTAACCTGTGTGTGTGTGTGAGAGAGAGTGAGAGAGAACTGGGGATCTGCGCTGCAGAGACAGAGACAAACACAATCTTCAGAATCCCTGTGCTAATGAAAAGTTGTCATCCAAATCCCGCAGTGGACACGGGAGAAAATGAACAAGAGGGGTGCGGAGGACATTTTTGTTTATTTGGAAGTAGAGGAGGGGTAGGCAGGGGAAGGATGAACAGACTTGTAAACAATAAGGTGAAGATTAAGCAAGGAGTAAAGTGTTTAGTGCACGGCAATGGTCGGGGGACGCACAGGATGTAAGAAAAATATTTGTCAGTAACATATTAAAAAAAAAATCATTTGATTCAAAATACACTCGACCTGAGCGGCCTCCCTCGTTATGTCTATCGGCAGACAAGTTAACGCCTTCTGGATATCACTTCCCCCTTTTAAAACCCAGTCAAGTTTATCAAGGAGAGACTGAACTTGGACTGGGTTTGATAGATTACAGCCTCTGGTCCTACACGGGAGGACCAAGTGGAATTGGTTGAACTGTCTTATATCCTTTTGCTCCCCACCCCCATCACAGCCCCTCCTCCTTTATAGTTTCCAAGCGGTAAACCTCTCAGTTCCCAGTGACTGCCTTGGTTCTGGGGGGAAGACTGTTGGGGAGATTCAGGATGGTCGCTTCAGGAGCTCTGGTCTTTCTGATCCTCCTCACCCTCGGGGAGACCTCTGTACTCACGGTACGGGGTCAGACCACCCCTCAACCGGCGCCCACTGCCCACAAACCGGCCGGCCGGGAGATAGCCAACGCCAGCGGCTGGAATCGGAACGGGAACGGTTCGGAGAACCGGCCCCTGTGCACGCAGCGGACCGAGATTAAGGGCACCTTCAAATACATCAACACCCTCGTCTCTTGCCTAGTGTTCGTGGTGGGGATCATCGGCAACTCCACCCTGCTGAGAATTATCTACAAGAACAAGTACATGAGGAATGGACCCAACATCCTCATTGCCAGCCTGGCTCTCGGGGATTTGCTGCACATTATCATCGATATCCCCATCACCGTCTATAAGGTAGGGCTCAGGGGGTAGACACGCCGGGGTGTGAGGAGGGAGACTTCTCACCCCGTGTATTGTGGGAGAGGAGACAGAAATAGTGCAGAGGCTTGTGTTTTGCACCTTATGAGGGGATTGCAGCCCTGGGGGACAAGGGGAGCTCGTCTCTTTCAGTTGTAAACTTTTCCGCCTTTTATTTCGGCCAGCACATCCTCTACACTTAAACTAGGAAATCTGCAATTAAAACTGCGATTAAACTGATTCACAGATCTTTAAGGGACAGTGAAGCTGCCACTTGATACCACGTGCAAATAGGTTTTAGGATGTCTGTGTAACTCTGTGGAGGGTGAAACACTGCCCTCGACGAAATAAAACCTAAGCGTACACGACTTGTCCGGAAAAACAACTTGTTTTGCACACAGCTCCAGACAAAAAAAAGTTCTGTTGGATTTGCCAGACGTTTTGTATTTAATCTGTTTAACGAATGCACAACCCCCTCATTGCCTTATCAGAGTGAGTGAAAAAAAATGTAGAAATAGTGGACCGATTCTGCTATCGAAGTAAATGATGAGGCAAACCGCACGGTGTTGTTTACGTGTAAATGCTGCAGCAACTTTAGTTAAAGCCAGGTAGGAATTGAGCTGTGGATATTGTAACGCTGCTATCCACGCTGACCCGTTTCGCAATTAGCTTCGCAAAAAAAAAAGTACCACCATTCAGCGGGGAGAAGTGTCCGTATTCGTTTAGTAGAAAGCAACTAAACTGTCCACCGAAACTTAAGTATGGTCCATTCCTCTCTAAGTATCCTATTAAAAGGGGAAGGGTTAACTGTTGCTGGCCAACCTTTCTGTAAGCGAAAATGAACTATTACAAGTGCTAAATTGTTCCTTCAGGTTTTAATTGCACTCTGAGATTTTAAACACTGTTAAAAAGTAGGGAGAATCTTGTGGTCGAGTGATAGTGTCTGAGCCAGGAGGCATGAGTCCAAGCCCCACCTGCTCTGAAGGTGCATGATAAATCGCTGAACAGGTTGATTAGAACAAAATGTAAACACTGATTTTCTTTTTCTCCCTTTACGACCTCTCTCTCTCTTACTCCAATCTTTCTCCGGCTCTTTATTTCTGCTGTGGTACCTACTTTGCTTTCGATTCTAACTAGTTTAGTTTGTGCGTCCTTTTAGCCGTTGTGTTGTTTATTTCACAATCCTGCAATCTGATCGATAAAGGAGATTATGCAGATGCTTTTCTGTTCTTTCTGGTCTCAGATTAGCTCCTGTTATTTTAACTGTCTGGCTAGTGGCACGTACTGTTAGATGCCCTCCTACAGGAAAACCTGGGCCAAAATCTGTGTACACTAGAGTTCTTACACAATGGACATAGTTTGATTTACAGTCCAGCACAGCCTGCATTATATCTCAGGTGTTGTCAGCTGTATTTTGTATTGTATTGCAACAAAATATCAGAATAGCACATTCAAATAATTGAATCCTACAGCATTTCTTTATAGATGCAAACAGTTTACGTTTTAGACTTCTCTTCATTAGAGCTAAGGTATTGATGACAAGCAGGGTAATGAAATGTTAGCTATATGGAACTTCTAATCAGCCAATCTCGCATAAACTGTAGAAATATCACATCACAGCATTAACAACGATCTTTTAGTTTATTTTCATGCACCAAACATTGATGTACTGGCATCAATGCCTAGTTGTGACAATACAGTTTTTTTAAAAAATTTAAGACAGCTAAATTGAAATTGTGAAAATTCTGTTTGATCCAGGTAGCACATTTCCACTGCATGGTCATTGCAATGTCCAAGAAGTCAGAAAAGAATGTGTACTGCTCTTTTCAATATGTCATTATGTCTTTTCATTATGTCAACAGCCTTTAAACTTGATAGCAATGCAAAGCATTTTCTGTTTTAAAACTGTGCAAAATTTAAAAGAAGTTACATCAATCTTAGCACCCAGCAAGGGCATGGTTTATTATTAGCAGAATTTATTTGCTACAAAACTTTGTTAGAGATGCTTCCAAATTTCAATTTTATTAGTTCTTGCCAATGAGATGTGTATGTGTACTTTTCATGGGGGTGAGAAAAACCTTCAGCTTAAACATTATAAACTGTTTAAACTGACAAATATCAATATTGTGAATTATGAATATATGAAATATTTTGACTATTAAGATAATATATTTTACATTGTGTACTTTAAAAATTGTTTATGTTAATGCATCCAGTTGTCATATATGGGTGATGATACCCTGAGATTTTGCAGGAAATTCCAGCTTCATTTCAACAAAAAGTTAACAATCACTCATATTAAAAATGCTTGTTCAGGTTTGCAGATTGTAGAGCATTCTAATAAATACCTGCACTTCTGCCATGTGCAAACCATAAGGAAAAACGTTGATGTGTAACTTAAATAGTGCAACAATTTCTGAATTCACATTTGCTTTTCTTCACTTTTTATGTTTGCTTCCTCACAGCTTGAAAAAGTATGGTCACTTGACTTTTAAAATGCGAGTATGGTATCAAAAATTACTTGCTCTTAATGTTCATCTAAATATATCTGATATCCATTAGTTATCATCCTTGGTACTGTTGTTCACCTATATTTTAAAGTTGGCCTATTTGTTCTTTGTCTGCATTCCAAACTTGTACATAACTCACCTCTTCCACAAACACATCATTTGATGTTCTCAGAATGATGGGATCACCATGACTGGACTCATCCTAAATTTAATCATTTTAATCAGGAGTCAACCACAGGTGTGCAGCAGCAGATACCAAGATCTTGTCTGCTTAATGTGTCAGTTAGTACAACTGAAGCATAGTGTGGCAGTGCCTAGAATCTGAAATGGAACTGAAGATGGTGGTATGTTATGACAACTTGCTTACTCATCTTGACCAGAGGACAACTTCCAAACTGAGATAGTAATGTGAAACTATCTGGTGAACATGAATAGAAACATCAAACTTGCCAGCAGCACAAGATTAGATAGTTGTGCCTGAACTGATGTATATTGATATTTCTCCCAAATCAGTTATAATTCTTGTAACTACTCTTTCATGCTGTCAGCATTTATTTTTATTTCATGTTTCTTCTGATGCTTTACCATTTACTCTACCTCTGCCCAGTAAACAAGAACTACAGCTCTTACTGACCACCAGTAAGAATCCTACTGACAGCTTGCAAAGCATTTCTGAACATGTATGTGTATTAGCTTTTAGCAATGCAATCTAAACACATTGACAAATGTAGCTGAGGGCAGATTTGAACTTACATGCTCTGTAAAGTGGAATCTATTTAAATTCTTCAGATGTTCACTTCCTCCACCTTTGCTATGAAGGTGCATTAATTTACGAGGGTTACTGAAAACCCTACCTTCCTGCTATAACAACTTTATTGCTATAAATATACTTTGAAATCTTCATGATTGCCAAGCAGGTAGGACATCAAGATTTGTAGTCATTTCCGTTATCTCTTTTCCCCACCATTGCATATAATTTGCTAATAATCACTATTTAAAAGTTCTTAACAAGCAAAATGCTGCTTTGCGTCTCAATAATGTTACTTGTGTTTTGGATAGAAAATCCTAAAAGCAGCACTTTACCTCATTCAGTTGATATTATTTATGTAGCACCTTTTAATATAGAGAAACAGAAAAGATCCTCCACACATAAATTTATGAAAGGGAAGATTGGAAGGGATAACCACATGTTTTGTCAATGGATTGGGTTTAATTCGACTTTTAAAGAAACAGAGAAAGGTAAGGTCTAGAGGTGAAATGGTCAGAGAAAATTACAGTTTGTTATAAAAGGTTAGAACATAGCATGAGATTAGAGAGTTAGGAAGGACCAAGACTATGATGGGATTTAAACTTAAAAATGAATTACAAGTTTGTTGCATCCTTCAGGAGAGGGCAAACAAACTTGATGAAGAATGGCTAATAGGCAGCAGAGCTTTGGGAGTGCAGAAATCTATGAAGACAAAAGTCAAGGCTAATGCATCAGATGCAGCAGTACATAGAACACAGCAGTATAGCATAGAGACAGGCCCTTTAACCCTCCATGTCTGTGCCAACCATGAACCTATCCTAAACTTAATCCCATCTGCCTGCACATGGTCTGTATCTCTCTATTCCCTGCCTGTACATGTGTCTGTCTAAGTGCCCTTTAAACATTGCTGCCATATCTGCTTCTATGACCTGCCCTGGCAGCACATTCCAAGGACCTATCACCCTCCTACTATCTCTGATTCAATTTTAACCCTCTGTGTATAAACCTGTTAGCGAAAGGTTGTGAGCTTTTACCACGTCAAAGTCTGCAGCAGAGTTCAAGAGGACAAGGAGGATTACATGTTGAAACATGTTGAAAATGGGCTTCTTTGATTAGGTTTTGCTGATGGATTTCAGAGGAAGGGAGGCAGTGTCTACGGAGAGGGAGCTATCTACAGTGTAAGTTACTGTAATGGCCACAGGAGAAGCTGGTGGTCAAGAGTTTAGTGGGAGTTAGAGATGGTTCTATGGACGAAATGATTTGGGGACAGCAGGGAGAGGAAATAGAGAAAAATAAATCAATATTCTGTATAAGCAGTGTCTGCTCAAATTGTCTCATGTTTAATTGCTTTGAAGTTTTATATTAAAGAGCAGCCAGTTGAAAATATGCCCTTGAAGTTCTCAATAAAGTTCTGCATTCGTTCTCTTTTCATTGGAATCTTTACCTTTCCCTAACCCAGATGCTGAACAGACACCGGCTGTTTGTTTTCTTGCATGAAGTGGACAGTGACCTAATAAATGGCCTGAGTGCAAAGAGATAATGTAGCTTTCAATATAATAAAAGTTGTATTTATATAGTAGCTTCCATTTACAACTGGCTATACCAAAGCACTTCATAGTCAGTTAAATACTTTTTAAATGTCGTCACTGTTGTAATGTAGGCAACATGGCAACTGATTTTGTCCACACCAAAGTCCCAGAACAGCAATGTGAAATGAATAATCTTTTTTTGAGATGCCGATTGAAGGATAAATGTTGACCCAGACACAAGGGATCGACCTGATACTGTAGCCAGAGACTTGATTTGGTGTTTCATCTGAGTGTAGCACTCTTTGTGCTGCACTGAAATGCCAGCTTTGATTTTTGTTTTGGAGCCCTGGAGTAGGAGATGGAGGCTAGAACAACTGTGCCACCACTGACATAGCATTTGTAATGCAACAATTAAAAAACATTACATTTCCAACTCTGGAACATTTCAGACAATAGCGGGAAATGTATCTGGCTAACATGTAACCAGTCCAATTGGACAAAGTTCTAAAACTTGACAATTTACAGCACTGAAAAATCATGCAAATTGTGATCATTAATGCTGTATAATTGTCCAATAGACTCATACTCAAATGAAAAAAAAGTTTTCTTAAATTTATATGCAGAAAATAATAAACTTAATCAGCTTTGACGGACTTGAAAATCTGTAATATTTTACTTTTATAATTCACATGGAGAGTGGGTATTGGGAAAATTGCCAAGTTTCACTGCAGGAAAACATTGCCAAGTTCTTTTTCCCTCTCATTGATGAAGAGAACAGATACTCCATTAAATCAAAATGGGAATTAGAGGTAAAAATGTGTAATTAGTAACAAAAATAGTTTTAGGAAGCATTGGATGTGAATCACTTGTCAATAATTTAACGTTTCTGCTGTATTAACTGTTGCTATGAACATATCACATAGAATAAAACACATGATATGGTAGCTGAATCACTCTCCACTTTGTCTGAGCCACCCATGGCTGTGATCTTAGAGTGGAGTAAAGCTACCACAGCTGTAAACTAAGATCTTAGAATGCAGAATATTTAAAGACCTCACTCTGTCTTAACCTTATAACAACCCTTCAGGCCAGTAAGACCATGAGCCAGTACTAAAGATAATGAATCTTCTCAAAAACCTTGAATAATGAAAGTAGCCAGGTATGTGGGCTACGCTGAATGATTTCTGCAGCGAGCTCTCCTTATCTCAAAACTTTAGTGCTACTGTGAATGATGTGGTGCATATGATATGTATCATGTTTATCAGCTCAAACAGCTTAAAAGTTGATAGAAAACCCAAGCAGTAGATTATCTGTGACAAATGTGGCCTGGTTAGCATGTAAGTGGTAGAATTGGTTAACATATTTATTTGCATCTGTCTTATTTCAAGTCAATGATTTGATCAAGAATGGGGAAATAAAATCATACATCTCTGGAGCATTTAGTTCCAATAATCAACACTGGACATTAAATCTTTGTCTTAAATCTATTATGTGGCATCAGATTTTCTTTCTCAAGAGAATACTATCTTTGTCTTATTACCATCACAATGTACATTTTCTGTTGCCACGAGAGATCAGTGTAATGAGAGTTGTTGGAATTTTGGTTGCCACAAAGTTGATGGATCGTACAGCAAATATTTAAAGAATATTGTATTGATAACACAAGACCTCTGGAATAATTAGATTATATCTGATGTTCATATGTTTAATCGATAAAAGGCATTGAATATATTGTATCAACTTAGTATTAAAATCGCTTAGTCCATTTATCTTTACATTCACAATTTTTAAAAATCTGGAATTAGATTTAAAAAAGCAACACGGAGTTAGAGATAACAAGGTGTGGAGCAGAGGAATACAGCAGGCCAGGCAGCATCAGAGGAGCAGGAAAGCTGACGCTTCGGATCTGGACCCTTCTTCAGAAAACTGTTAGAAAAAGTTAGAACTGGAACAACAACTTTACCTTCTTGGTATGTCTCCAGTTTGACAAGTAATGATTTGAGTTGATGCTTACTGAATGCCATGATGTGAAATTGCCGGTGCTGGACAGGGGTGGACAAAGTCAGAAATCACATGACACCAGGTTATAGTTCAACAGATTTATTTGAAATCACAAGCTTTTGGAGCATAGCACCTTCATCAGGTGAAGAGAGTCACCTGATGAAGGGGCTACGCTTCAAAAGCATGTGATTTCAAATAAATCTGTTGGACTATAACCTGGTGTTATTGTGATTTTTGACTTACTGAATGCAATAACAACATTCAGTGGCAGACATTAATGTTCCACTCTGCTTTATATCCCAGTAACTGGGTGGCCATTTTGAACAGGCTGGATTCTTTCTATACTGTCAAGATGACTATCTGCCAAGAACAAAAATCATGGGCATATGGTTATAATGTTTCACATTCACTGTAAGATTCTTAGTTGCATTATGCAAACATATTTTCCTCAGTGCATTAATTTCAATTTTAACCAGTAATCCTGTATATGGGGAAATGAACAACATTCAGTTTAATATCCTGAACTGTTTTCTACTTCTATTTTACAATATTTTTTGTCTTTTTATAATGATCCCTTTGAAATCAAGAATGTCCTTCACCAGCTACCATTTGGTGTCTATGCTTGAGCATGGGTTCAGCTGCATTGTGACATATTGCCAAACCCTTTGTCTCCTTTGATTATCAATGTGACATACCTAAAAGTAAAGGTCATGGAGTATCTCCCTTACACAGTGCACAAAACCAACAATGTGGATCAGTCAGGCCTTACTAAAACTGCTGCTGAGACAATATTTGCACAATCCGCAACTGGATTAAACCAGTAACATGGGAGCCAGTGGAGCGAAGGATGTCTCAGGGTTTATTACACTTTTCACACCCTTTTTATAATCAGATCTTCTGGAATTTGTAAGCCGTCTCTAAAGTGTAATTGGATTTCACTTAGCTCCTGTCTCTGTAATCCTTCCCAGGAGCTGAATGCTTGCTAAGGTCTGCCAGTTTTATTTGGTTGCTCCTAATCCTGGAGATTTCTTTACATGACCTCCCACCTCCAAGTGTCCAGCCAATGAAAACAAAACCATTTTGTGAACACCCCTTCGACTTTTCTCCTTGTTTGCTTCCAGCAGTTTCCGGGAGGTTAATCTTTAATTCCAGGAGATTCCAGGAGAATCCTAGAGGATTGGCAGTCCTACACCTTCCCTGAGCCCACAGTCTTCAGTTTTGTAGATTTACAGGGTTGGATTAACACTGCTTTCATTAGAGTAAAGGATGTTCCCCATACTGTGCAACTCTCTGTCAGAGTGGATCCACAAAATGCTCCTGATTTGATGTGTGTAAATCATTTAACTTTGACAGCTATGATATTGCAAATGTGACTTTTTAAAAATTCCTTCTGCTTTCATATTGCATTAAAACACATATTTGCCCATTTGTCACTTTGATTAGTTGCTGTTAAAATCTGTGGAGAAAAATCTAGCTCCTTATGTCTTATAAAATTAACAGAAATTAACTATTTAATTCATATTTTGTGATGTTGGACAAGGCATCCACTAAATTTTGCACTTGATATATCAGAAAAAGCTGCTACAAACTGTTTTATGACCGAGATAATGCACATCTAGAATTTCCCACGCAAGTATCATCTAATTAACCAGCCATTTGGGTGCTTGCCATGAGCATATACTATATGTACCACATTTTACTGTATTGTCAGCAGAAAAGAATGAGAACATTTTTCTCACCTGTTGAAACTAATCAAGAATTGTAACCAAAGACAGGAGCCAAGACATCACATTCGCTGACTTACTGATTTAGATTGACGAAATGTGCCTAAATGTTTGGCAAAATATGGATTATTAAAATGCCAGAAGACAAACTGTAATCTGCAACAAATGTACCTGAGCAAGCAGCTTTAATTTCACATCTAACCTGGCAGAAACAGTAGATTTGAGCTTTTAGTACTAGCAATAGCAGATTGTTATACATAGCCTTTTGTTTTCAGTGAAGTCAAAAGAAAAGAGTTGGTAAACAAAAACCTTACTTGTCTGCTCATGTGAATATAAAAGATCCTCTTTGACTATTTGACAAGCAAGACGTTCTCCCTATCTTGACAAATATTCCTTCCTCTAACAATATTACCAGATGTAGGCTGTCTGTTCATTCATTTTCTGCTTGTGAGGCCTTGTGTGCATACTTTTGTTCTCTCCTGTTCCTTTCACCCTCGCCTCCAAAAATAAATATGAGGAGCTCATGGATTTTTTTGTCATTACGTTTGAGACAATCCAATTACTTGCCTCTTCGATCAATTGTATCCTTCTCTTCCACTTGCCCATCTGGCCAAGTTTCCTTTAATATTTCACTTTGACCTAGTGTTGAACTTGTATCTTTATTCAGTTTCTGTACCACCTCACCCTATCACCTCTCAGTGCTCATCTTGTCTGTGAGACAATATCTTATTCCCTTGATTTCCATGTTAACTTACATTGTAAATGGTCTTTCTCTTCACTGTTATTCCTTTCTCTTTTAAATGCATTTTAATCCATTTTAAATCCAAAGATGTGCAGGTTAGATGGATTGGTCATGCTAAATTGCCCCAATGTGTCCAGGGATGTGCAGGCTAGGTGGATTAGCCATGGGAAATGCAGGGTTGTGGGAATAGGGTGGAGGTGGGAATGGGTGGGATGCTCTTCAGAGGGTCAGTGCAGACTTGAAGGGCCAAATGGACTCTACCTGCACTGAAGGGATTCTATGATTTAATGAATTACCTCTTTTTCCGAAACAAAAACTCTAGATCCCCTTAAAATAAAAAAATGGAAGATGCTGGAGAACTCAACGGAAACAGAGTTAACATTTTGATTCCAATATGTCGCTTCAAGAGTTAACTCTGTTTCTCTCCCTACAGATGCTGGCATAACCGTTGAGTTCTTAGTTATTTGCTAAGTTTCTCCAGCATTTTCTGCTTTTATTCAGATTTCTAGTATCTGCAGTATTTCCCTTTTATTCCTAAACACCTCTGACCTTGCAAATTAATGTCCCTCCTCCAACCTCCTTTTCATCCCCGAACTCCTTGGGTGTGTGGTCACCTCCTAGGTCCATTCATATTTCTCTCAAAACTCCATGTTTGAATCCTACAATCAGCAGTCTGCCCCTGTCACAGTATTGAACTGGTTCTTATCAAAATCTGAAGCGTCAGCCTAAGTAACTGTAACAAAGGTAAACTTTCCAGCATCATCCTTTTTGACCTGTCTACAACCCTTGACATTGTTGACCACACCATTCTCCTCTGATGTCTCTCCTCTTTCATTCAACTGGGTGGGACTGGTCTCAGCTAGCTCTATTCTCTTCTGTTTAACTACAGGCAGAAAACCACTTGCAATGACTTTTTCTGCTCCTGCACCTTCAACTCTGCTGTCCTAATGGATTTATCCATTCCCTCTTCTTAGTTCTCATCCATGGGATGCCCCTTGGTGACATCATTTGAAGGAAAGCATTATTTCTTTTATTTGAACACTGATGACCCAGCTCTACCTTACCAACATCTCTCTCAACTTGCCCACAGTTGCTAAAATATCAGATTGCTTCTCTGACAGCCAATACTGGATCAGCAGTAATGCTCTCCAATTATATAATCGGAAGACGGAAACCATTGTTTTCAGTCTACACTTCAAACTTAATTCCCTAGATATAGGTTCCACCCCTGTCCTTGGCAGCAATCCGAGATTAAGGCATTCTTTAAATAAAGTTTGGTGTCACATCTGAGTCCCCAACCTCATTCCTGGCATCAGTAAGACTGCCTATTTTTAATCTTTGTTTGCTGGACATTATCACTGCTTCAGCTCATCTGTTGCTGAAGCCTCAATGTTTCCTTAGTTTCCTTTAGACTTATCTATGCCAATACTCTCCTGGCAAATCTCCCACATTCTATCCTCCTTAAACTTGAGGCCATATAAAGCTTTGCTGCCTGTGTCTTACCTCTCAAAAAGTCCCATTTCTCTTTATCATGGAATCTCTACACTGTGGAAGGAGGCCATTCAGCACATTATTGACCCTCCAAAGAGCATCCTACCTAGACCCACCTTCCTACCCTATAACCCTGCATTTCTCATAGCTTATCCACCTAGCCTGCACATCCCTGGACATTATGGGCAGTTTAGCATTGCCAATCCACCAAACTCACAAATCGTTGGACTGTGGGAAGAAACCGGAGCACCCAGAGCAAACCCATGCAGACATGGGGAGAACATGCAAACTCCACACAGTCACCCGAGGATGGAGTTGAACCCGAGTCCCTGGCGTTGTGAGGCAGCAGTACTAACCACTGAGCCAACCATGTATTTGCTGACCCAGTTGGCTTCCAGTCAAACAACATCTTTATTTTAAAATTGTCATCCTGGTTTTTAAATCCCTCCAGAGCTTTGGCCCCTCTCTATCTCTGCAACCTCCTCCAACTCCACAACCCTCTGAGGTGTCTATGCTCCTCTAATTCTGGCATTTTGTATATTCCTAATGATAATGACTACACCATCAATGGTTTTACCTTGAGTTACTTTGGCCTCAAGCTCTGAGGTCTTCTGTCAGCACCTCTCTAATTGGAAGACAAATAAAAACTGAAAGAACTATAGATATTGTAAATCAGAAACAAAAACAGAAATTGCTGGAAAAGCTCAGCCGGTCTGGCAGCATCTGTGACCCTTCCTCAAAACTCGACCTGAAACTTTAACTCTGATTTCTCTCCATAGATGCTGCCAGACCGGCTGAGCTTTTCCAACAATTGCTCTAATTGGATGTCCTTCTTTAAGACAATGTGTCAAACCTGTCTTTTTGACCATGATTTGTCATCCGACCCCACTGTCTCTTCATGTGGACTGACAATGTTCCTGTGAAGTGCCTCAGGATGTTTTATTAGATTAAAGGCATTATGTGAATGTACATTGCATATATCTGCATAACCATGACCACTTTCAATGTTAACCTGTTAGTTTAGGATATGCTCAAAATGTGATAACATGCCGTATAAATGCAATTTCTTTTCTCTTGCTAGCAATGAATAATCCCTAGACAATTCGACCCATTTTTTCTTGCATTTTAAAAGATCTCAATCTAAGGGAACTTACTAATGGAGTAGCTTTAGAGATTTGTGGTGTGTAGAATAAGGATGTTGGTGGATAGCTCCTGGGATTAATTGCAGAAGTAAATTTGTTGGAATGAAATGAACTTGATTTATTTTTCCTTCTGTGCCAAATTTTTGTGCCTGTAGTCAATATGACCTTGCTTTGAATTTCGTTGTGCATTTCACCATTCGACACACCACATGTGCTGATTGCATTTTAACATCTTAACCTCCTTCTTCTACTGATCACTTTTAATGGGTTTGAATTTTTCTTTTCTCTTTCTGCTCACTTATTTCTGTTCTCTTTTCATTTTGTTCAATGTTGTTGACTTTGACATTCCAGTCTTTGGAAAAATGAAAGCTATAAACAATAGCAGCAATCAGCACTAAATTATACTAATTGAAAAGAATAATGTTCAAAGCATTTTATGTTGAAATGATGTAAATTTTTTTCATTGTTCCTGTTGTCGTCTCAACAGCACAAAGCATTGGAGCTGTACGATACATCTCGCTGAATTTATTTGACATTTATATGTAGTTCTCAGATCACATGAATACTTTTAAAAACTGCTTATCCTCCTTTATTTAATTAGGTCTTGCTGAGGCCAGCATTTATTCCTCACCTGGCAGTTAAGAGTCTGGAGTCACGTGTAAGCCAGACCAGTTAAGGATTTCCTTTACTAAAAGACAATAGTGAACCAGATGGGTTTTTATGACAAACAATGGGATGCCAAGGTGGAATTTGAATCCACATTCCCAGAATATGAGCCTGCGGTTACCAATACACTACTGCCTCCCCCTAGCAGAATCCAACTGCATCTTACTATTTACTGTTAAGATGTTCCTGCTCCACATCCATGGATTCAGCTTTGCTACTTTGTTCAGGTCAAAGTAGACAAGGTCCTTAATCCCTCACTAATTGCACACAAACTCCTGAAACAGCTTTCCCCCTTTATGTAAAGAATTATTTTGCAGAAATTAAACAATTCCCAAAGGAGAAGTTCTGAGGAAGGTCACTGGACCTGAAATGTTAACTCTGTTTTTTCCTTCACAGATGTTGCCAGACCTGTGAGCTTTTCCAGCAACTTCTGTTTTAATTCCCAAAGGAGCAGTGCTAGATTAAGATGCCTTTATTCATGGGAATGGGTTAAGGATAGTGCATCACTTACAGATGAAAATAAGTTGAAGGATCATTTCCATGAATTTGCTGAAATAACATGACATTGTATGTGAAATTTAATATTGTGTCAACTCCAGTGAGTTGATGGTGCCAGATGGTGGTGGGTGGGTGTTGAAGGCTTCAGATTGATTATTTGAGCTTTTTTGAACCAGGTGCAGTGCCTTAGTGAATTTGCCATACTATGCCTACTTGAATTGTAAAAAATTAAAAACATCCAGCCATGCACTTACAGAGTTGGGGGTGATCGTACTTATGCATTCCCATGAAATTTCTCTTTATGCAAGACACTAACTTATTTAAACGGGCTTTAATTTGCAGACGGAGAAACTTTATACATTGTTGTATATGCAGCTGAATTTCTAAGCAAAATTGAGTGTTTCCTTAAGGAGGCACTTTGAATTGTGTAATATTAGGGTGAAGCGCTGATAATTATAGGCCTGCTACTGGTGGT
Organism: Rhincodon typus; assembly: GCF_021869965.1. Lineage (NCBI taxonomy): Eukaryota > Metazoa > Chordata > Chondrichthyes > Orectolobiformes > Rhincodontidae > Rhincodon > Rhincodon typus. Next base: position 81,467,667 of record NC_063337.1, read on the forward strand.
GGTCAGAACAATTTGAAGTGCTGATTTTTAGCTCTTCTTCAGCCCAGGGACTGCTTTGGGGATAACTTGGTGACAGTTTTGAACATTAGTCTCTGCCACACTGATGCAATGCTGTTACACTATTAAAGTTGGTATATTCCTAAAGAATGTAGCAAAGTATAGAACTATATGGGATGCCTGTCTATTCATAGACATTATGCCACTAGGCTAAAGAAGGAGTTAAACTAACCTACACTGTGTTTTCAATTAGTACCTATTGTAAAGCCGCCAAGTTTGGTTGTTGTCCCAAGAATAGGATTCAAAGATCTTTCCAACTTTCCATTACTTGTTCACTAGCAGTCTTAGAATCTAGGACAATCAGAATCCAAGCATTGCTCCTTATTATTCAACAGCAGTACCATTGTATCCCTCACTATCAACATCCTTGGGGTCAACATTGAATAGAAACTGAATTGGAGTAGCCATACGAATACAATGGCACAAAAACAGGCCCTAGGTAAGGAATTCTATGGTGAGTATCTCATCCCCTGTTCTTCCAAAAGCCTGTCCAAGTTCAAGTCAGGAACATGATGGAATGTTCCCACTTACCTGGATGCTTCCAGCTATTGCAACACTTAAGAAGCTTGTCATCATCCAGAACAAAAGCATCTCACCTGATTGGTACCCTTTCCCCCACCTTCAACATTCACTCCTTTCATCAGCGATGCACAACAACAAGTACCATCTAGAAGATGTAAATCATCCTCTGAAAGTACTGTTCAAATGTCTCTCTTTGCCACCCAGACAGACAATGGCAACAGATGCATATGAGAACACCATCACTTGCAAGTTCCCTCCTAATCCACGCACCATCTTGATTTGAAATTACACGACAATTCTCTTACTGTCACTGGGACAAAATGCTGAAACTTCTTTTCATATAGACTGCAGGAGAACCAACACTCAAAGACTTCAGCTGTTTAAGAAGAAAGCTCATCATCACTTTTTCCAGGGCAGTTAATAATGGGCAACATATGATAGCCTAACCAGCTATGCCCACATCCCCGGAATGAATTTAGAGTGCGATTGGATTATTTTGTTCTAAGTCCTCCAGTCAGTGTCAGCTGTTGACCCGCAACATCTGGTCTTGTATGGAAAGCAGCTTCTGAATTGAGAGACTAAAGGGCAAACACTGATTGCAAAGTATAAGTTACAGTCATCACTAAAGAAGAGAGAAAGAATTGCAAATTTCAAGAATGACTTTTATTCATTTGTGGGATATGTTCATTACTGGCTAATCCAGCAATTATTGCTGATGTCTGTTAGTCCTTGAGACAGGAGTAAGGTACTGTCTTCTTAAGTACCACTGGGTAATTTGTTAGATGTTCATAGAGAGAAGTGATTTAGTCACATTGCTGAAGTCACAAATAGGTCAGGTAAGGATGGAAATTGAGATAACAAGGTGTAGAACTGGATGAACACAGCAGGCCAAGCAGCATCAGAGGAGCAGGAAAGCTGACGTTTTGGGTTTGGACTCTTCTTCAGAAAAACTGCATCGGCAGTTCCTGCTATCTCTCAAGGATGGAAATTGTCCTTCTTTAAAGGACGCTAATTAATCAGATGGTTTTGCTTTACAATCGAATAGTTACATAGTCACTATTATTGATTGCTGTGTCTTCCAAAATTATTCAATTGACTAGATTTAAATTCATTTGTTTGGATCATAGTCCAAGGGCCTGGCTTGCAGTTCTAGTACCTTTTAATGATGCTATCGGAATAGAAAAAGTAGAAAAGTTAAAGAAGAAATAAAAGTGGATAGCGTCCTGCATACACAGAAGTCTGGGAAATTGGTACCACTGAACTTTCAAGATTTCGGGACTGTATTGATGAAGTCACTTTTTTAAATGTTCATCTCAGAAATTAATTTGTAGTTAATCCTTTTCTTTTCAGCTCCATGCTGAAGACTGGCCCTTTGGGGTGGAAATATGCAAACTAATGCCGTTTATGCAAAAGGCATCTGTTGGAATCACTGTTCTCAGTCTCTGTGCACTCAGTATAGACAGGTAATTTAACACAGCAGTCAAACATATTTTTCTCTGTCCTACCTCTTTCACTGCTTATTATTGAAAGGCATTTCAATGCATAATGTCTTTTTTTCTCTAATGCGTTAACCCAATCTCAGGTATCGAGCTGTGGCATCCTGGAGCCGTATTCAAGGAATCAGAGTTCCCATGTGGACTGTGATTGAAATTATTCTCATCTGGGTTGTGTCAATTATTCTGGCAGTTCCTGAGACTATAGCCTTTGATCTGGTAAATACAGACTACAGAGGAAAGAAATTCAGTGTCTGCTTGCTCCATCCTGTTCAAAAAAGTCCATTTATGCAGGTATGTGGATCTGTCATTTTTATTTATGGATAATATTAAGCAATACACTTTTCTGATCAGATTTGGACAGAGTACAGCTAGTTTAGTCTACAACCGTGTAGCAAAGTGACAATACCTGAGTAAATTACTGCAAATTAACTAATTCATAAAATTAACCAAACAGAATATTACATTAAATGCTTTAACAAAATCACAGAATTTTAATAGACAACCAGTTTCTTGGATTGGGTGTTTGAGTAGAACTGACTGTTTAAGATAGAATTGCACTCTAGAGAAAGACCTCTCAAAATGCCTTTTATCATTCACATGTTTATATACTCACCACATGTATCAGCATTTGGAGCTTCATTTCTTCTCTGTACATTTAAAGTACTATCAATGTTTAGAAATATTTCTAGTGTGATGACACATTCTCTGTAGAATTTCATTCCTCCGTCAAACATAATTCACAATCAGAGGGTACACTGAGATAAGGTCTATTATTACACACCTGTTTCACTTCAGTTTGAATATAGATCTGATTTGTACAATGGCGAGTCATTCTTTGTTACCATGACCCCATAGTATGAATGCAGCCAAAGTTCGAAAAGATTTGTGCACAACTACTACAATTTGAAATAAGATAGTTAGAAAAATTGTGGTGAAAAATACCAACTCTGTTCTGCATTGTAAATTGTCTGCTTCTATTTTATGCAATAATTAACCTAAGAATGTTTCATGTTGACTGTGGACTCCAAAAAGTGAATATTTTTCCCAGCTCTGTCAGATCTTGTATTACCAAAAATGAAATTCACTCCACCACATTAGAAATGTAAAATGATTGCAGGGACTTTCAAGAGGGTCGCTCCCTCTCCATTGCTAACAATTTTTCAAGAGTAACAAAGGCTCATGCTGCAGTCCCAGCAAATTTACAGCCAGCATGTTTACAGTATGGATGGTAGAGTTGGCAACTTTCCACGGTTGACCTGGATCTCTAGGAATAAATTTGCAGAGTGCAGCGAGACAACTCATAGGGCTGATTCCAAAAGGCTACAATGGTTCCGATCCCTCTACCAGTCCAACCAACCTCCCGCTAAAAAAATAGAGGGGAGCCATCCCATCATCTGAATGACTACCCTGCAGCAATTTAATGCTGGGAGCAGTATTAATAGCTTTAAGCTGATACATCTGCCTTACCTCAGGAAGAAGTGCTATCTTAGATAGCTGCTGACCAAGCCACTTAGCTGTAGTTCTGTAATTTCACTGGCGCTAGTGAAAGCTAGCTACTGTACTGTCAGGACATCAAGGATCTAAGTAGCCCACATACCTCTGGTATCTCACTGGGGCCTGCCCTGGAGAGAGGATTGGGGAGGCTGTGTTCAAAAGGCAGGGTGGAGGTCTAAATGTGGGGGTTTAACTTGGAGGGGTGGGGGTGTGGGACATCCTCCAGTTGGTCCATGGTGTTCTCAAAGGAGGTAGCTGATCCCCACCCCATCCGCACAGAGCTAAAGCTGCTGGTCTTCCTGCTTGGCGCTGCAGTGAAGATATTGGTGACAGCAGAATAAGGCCCTTGCTAGCTGTCAAGTGTTGCCATTAAATTGCAGAAAAGTCATGAGTGGGCAAGTGACAGTGAAAATTTACCGCAGTCACCTTTAAACCCACTGGTGGGTGAGTATAAATTCCAGCCCACAGACAATTACAAAGTTCTTCATTTTCTTTTAAATATTTGTGTTTCTCATCGAATCACAGCGACATGGAATGGTTACAACACAGATGAAGGTCATATGACTTGTATGTGCAGCTAAACTAAGTCTGCACCCCACAATGTGATAGATCTGCTGCTACCATCATCTTTAAGCATAGGGATCTACAGGGTCTGCATAGTTTATTGCATTAGAAGAAAATCACACTGAGGTCTAACTAGAAGAGTCCCTGGAAGTTGACAAAATCTACTTTATTCCATGTTAGCAAATAATTACAGGTTATGTTGATATGATAGACATTGTTACAGACACTTTGAAGGGGTGTCTGGAAACTAGGTTATACTCCATCAAGATCCTAAGCTGTTCTGCCCGCAAGTCCATATGATATCATCATGGTGTGTTTTGCAAATGGCACTGCTCTGTATTAACCCTTTGAGGCTTATTTACAATATCTCCACGCAAACGCATTGATGTATTCGTGTATGTGCTTCATTCATCACTATCCCATCTCCTCCCCAAGTCTGACTTTACAAATTCAAGTGATCTATAAGTTTCATGATTTTTCTTGATTATATTCTCTTCAGACTGGTGGGCTGGTAATTTGCTAAGTGGAAAACTGTTGTCTTTGATCCTTTTCCTAACAGTCTGATATCAATAGGCCACTTTAAACAAGGAGGACCTTTAATCGCTTGGGTTTCCTTCATGGGGAAAATGATCATTGATAAAACAGGAGATTTCTTTTTTGCAGTATTTTGAATCATTAGCCATTGGCTGTCTTTTCTGAATTGTGGCCTCCATAGAGTTGTATACACCACATCTTCAATCTCTGTCAACAGATTTTTATTCTTAACTGCCTGTAGTTTTGTGTTGAACAATGTAGACTCTTTACTTGAACATGTTGATTGGTTTAGACTCTCATTCATTCTCAATGATTACATTATGAATAAAGCGAACATGTTCACTTCCAAATTTCTGTTATTTGAGAATTGCTCCTTGCTTGCAATGACCTCTGTCTCTGTTCATGAGGACACTTCCTGGGAAAATAAGGAAGTCAAACATTCTGTTTGAACTTGTCTCGTCTAAGTCATCTCAGCATCTAATATCAGACTTGAATCTGCCAGAGTTACTCATTCACCAAGCTGTATTGCACACTTCAGTTATTACTTTGTTGATTGCCTCAATAGAAGTGTACTACTTATTGGCTATTTTGAGATAGTAGGAACTGCCAATGCTGGAGTTTGAGATAACAAGGCATAAAGCTGGATGAACACAGCAGGCCAGACAGCATCAGAGGGGCAGGAAAGCTGACGTTTCGGGTCTGGACCCTTCTTCAGAAAATGGCTATTTTGTTGCTTATGCTTCACAGCGAACTTAGCTGATTCTTGCAGTCTGAGCTGTCTTCAGTGTTGAAAGTGGTGGTAACATTTCTGCCAAACCAGTTTAATCACGCTTTCACAATCAGCTATGATATCTTCAAAGTCCTTGGAGATCCAAGGCTATCAAACTATTGACCAAGCTCTGGCACTACATATCCTGATCTCCAAATGTCATAGAGCCATATAACATAGAAACAGACCCCTCAGTCCAACCATTACCCCAAACTGAACTAGTCCCCCATGCCTGCGCTTGGCCCAAATCCCTCCAAAAATTTATTATTCATGTACTTATCTAAATGTCTTTTAAACATTCTAACTGTACCCACATCCACCATCTCCTCTGGAAGTTCATTCCTCGCAGGAACCATTCTCAAACCAAAAAATTGCTCCTCATGTCTTTTTTAAATCAATTTCCTCTCAACTGAAAAATATTCCCCCTTGCCTTGAAATCCCCAGTCTCTCCAGCCTCTCCTTATAACTCAAAGCCTCCATTTCCAGCAACATCCTGGTAAATCTCTTCTGAACCCTCTTCAGCTAAATAATATTCTTCCTGTAACAGGGTGACCAGAACTGGATACAATACCCCTGAAAAGTCCTCAACAATGTCCTGCACAAGCTCAACATAACATCCTAACTCCTATACTCAAAGGTTGAGCAAGGAAAGCAAGCATGGGAAATGCCTTCTGACCACCCTATCTGTATATAATGCAAACTTCAAAGAATTACTTACCTGAACCTTGAGGTCTCTCTGTTCTACAACACTGCCCAAGTCCCTGTCTCTAAATCTATAAGGGTATTGTATATGTGCATAATTGTACAATGTTCTTGGTGCGGCTTCCCTAGAGCACCTTTCTGAAGTGAAGCCGGAATGAATAGTTATTCATCATACACCAGTATGTTTTCCATAACTGCAAGGACCTGTTGGTGCTCAAGATATGTTTTCACAGCCAACCCACTGAGCTTATGGTTCACCCATTATTTGATACGATACAATGGCTTGTGTGTCATTCCTTGTTTCCACTCTACCCCCCTATTGGATCTGTTTGAGCTAACTGTGGCCTGATAGCCTGTATCTGTGCCTATGAAGCTTCTCTGCTCCATAGTGCTGACAACGATCTTTTACCATGCTGTGTCTGTCAAAATCACAGCACTATTTCTCATGTATTTCCATCATGGTTTTATCACTTAAGAAAAGATTCTGTTGACCTTCTGTGTTAAGACTGACTTTCTCCCATGTTTGATCCGTGTTCCTTCTGAACTTGTGCTTCATTCAATAACTTTCTCTTTAACTGTAATAAATCTGATGAAGTCTTACCAGTTCCTACAATAATTCTGTCTGCTATGAATTCTGACTTGAAGTCACTGTGGTCACATTTCACAGCGAATCTGTTACTTTCATTAATTAAATCATCTGCTGATTCACCTAGATGCTTAACTCTTCTGTGCAATATTTTTCTTTCAAGAATTTTTATTTGTTCTGTGATTAAAGTAATTACCAAAGATTTTATATTTCTTCAAATGTGTGTGTTGCTTCTCTAACAACTTGGCAAGCAATAACAACAACAACTGTATTCTAATTCTATATAAAAGTGTATTTACTTATTCAGCTTCTGATTTAATATCCAGTTTAGAAGATGTTATGTATCTTAAGGATGATTTCTTTAAGATGTCCAATTCTGTGATTTACTTGTGCCATTTCTGAAGTTATATCTTCCTGGTAATATTATTTTTGATGCTATGTTTATTTAATGTGATTATTTTCCTTGTTTAAAAGGCTTTTATTTTTCAGCAATAGCAGTGATGTTACGCTGTGTTGGTCCAGTGAAGGGTTTCCCACATTTTGTAGTCAAAATGGAGGATTCCCACTGTATAGTGTCTAAAGTTGGCAACCCTACGCAAGTCTAGATTTCTGGAATGTTGGATGCAATCGTTTGTATGGTTCAAATGTTCAGTGTGCTGTGTGTAAAATGTTTTATGTTGATAGGATTGAATCAGGACTGTGGCAGTTATGATTCTCTTAATGTGATTGTCTTTCATTCCTTTAATGTTTTTTTTATATGACTATTTTCAGTTCTACAAGATAGCAAAAGACTGGTGGCTCTTTGCTTTTTATTTCTGTATGCCTCTCGCGTGCACAGCTCTGTTTTACTCTTTAATGACTTGTGAGATGCTAAGAAAGAAAAGTGGGATGCAGATTGCTCTGAATGACCATCTGAAACAAGTAAGCATCTAAATATTAATTTCCATTTTTTAAAAATATTCAACAGAACAATTTATTTTCGTATATAAATAGCTTAAACCGAATCAGTGGTCAGCTTCAATAACATGTTGCCCACTAGATATTATTGCTTTACATTCTTAGGTTGACTTAAGTCTTTCCCCCACTTAAAAATGGTTAGTATTACTTTTAAATTAATTTGAGCCTTCACTGGGATTGAGCTGGAGTTACTTTGGGATTTCAGCAAAACACTGTCAGAATTTCAGGGCGTCCATTTTCAAAAGAATGTCTATCAGCATTTAATTTCAGTTCATTTTATTTCCTTCAGTTCCTCTCAACGGGAGGTCTTCTGTTGCAATGGGTAGTATCCCTGCCCCTGAGCCAGACTTTAGAGGTCGAGCCATACTCCACAACTTGATAGTTACAGAAGGCTTATTCAGAACACAGCCAAATACCCTTACATTTTCTGACCTGCAACAGCCACATGCATTTCTCTCAGTTGACCCTCTGATTAAAGGCACCTCCTGATTAAAGGCCTGTCAAGCATACTTAATAGAATGTTGAATGCGAAGGCCGCCTCCATGAAAATCAATCTGTTGTACACCCTGCCTGTAAGTGCTCACTCAGCCTCTCTATTTGCTCCCACTGGCAAGATCCTGAAGCTATAATGAGAATCTACTCCCATCAATTTATTCTTGAAAATGATGAAAATAATTTACACTTGCATTAATGTAAAACTGTTTCCTGGGGCAATCATCTGTACTGATATTCTAATCTACGTACTTGTAGTAATATAACAATAAACAGTTAATTAATAAAATCAAGTGCTTTACCTTAAAAGATCAACTTTTAGATTGCACTTAATCTTCTAGTTACAGTTGAATTCCATCATTCATGGTTAGATATCCAGGACAAGTTTACAATGTTTTCTGATTATTGCTTCACAGTACAGACATAAACTGATTGTTCATTTAGAAGGTGAAAATATAATTTTGTTTTATTCAGCTTAAAAATAATGACTATCTCAATATTGCAAAATGATGGTAAAATACAACTTGTTCACAAAATAATGTTCCAGTTGAATTGAACTTAATTAAGAGTTAGTAAATTAATCTCCAAATCAAGATTTAACTGATTATCATTCAACAATGTACATGCAGTTTTGAATAAGCAGAATACAATTGTTTCACAAACCTACACCTGCCATACCTGATCTTGCATAAGCTCAGATCTCAACAGAAGTGTGTAGTTTGTCTTGTCATTCTTACATCAGATCTTTAACCGGAATTATCTTTTGTAATTCCATTTCCCGATTCTTTCTCCACGTTTTTCTATCCTTTCTTTGCAATTGCTTTTTAAGTGACTCAGTATGACTAAAGTATATGTTTACTAATTCCATTTTGAAAACAATTCTTTAAATTTTCCTTTTTGTTCTTCCTGTCTTCTGTTGTGTCTCATCATTGCTAATTCATTAACCGTTGCCAACAATAACCATCTCAAAAATCTTCCATCATTTTGAAAATTTTAATTTTATCTCTATCTATTTGTTACAGTGAAACTCATTGCACTGTTTTGAGCCTCTCCACAAATGTAGAACTTATTACTTCTTACTATATTTTGTTGCTCCCTTAAACTAGCTGTTAGAAACCTCTACTAACAGGTACCCAGAACTTTATGGAATACTCAGACAGTGAGAATTTGCATAAAAATCAACATTTATATGATTTTTATTTATGGTACTTAACTATTTGTTCCAAAATTCTATGCATCTTATGTTTTTATTAATATCAGCGTTTCCACTTTTACCCACCCAAATTAAAATGTTACTATTTAGAGCATAATCCTTTCATAATTTCTTTCCTCCTAGACTATAACATGTCACAGTTTGATTCATTGAACTGTATTGCCATCTATCTGTCCATTTCACCAACTATGAAGTTACAATAAAAATTTATAAAGACGCCACCTTCCATCTTTACCATTGCATAAACTCATTGTTGAAGGTAGCGATAAACAATATTTACATGAAAACAGAAACTGCCAAAATCAATTCTGTGGTGCAGCTACAGTTTTGATGGGTTGTATGCAATCAATCATAGTACTCAGAGTGATATGCTAAATTATTGAATGTGCCTCACTGTATTCCTGCAGTGGGAATGGTTTATTGAACTGCATTCAAGTAAGGTTTATCATTAGAATGGTATAGTGCCCTCAGAGTGTTGTTGGTTGTGATCTTGAAGCTCTTTCAAACAAAGGGCTCGATAATATAAGTAACACTCTGATTGTTCACTTGCAGCGTCGTGAGGTAGCAAAGACTGTATTCTGCTTGGTGCTTGTTTTTGCCCTCTGTTGGCTTCCACTTCATCTTAGTAGAATTTTAATGAAGATATTCTATGATGAAAATGATCCTAACAGATGTGAACTACTGAGGTAAGAATTAATGGAATTTGAGGATGTCAGATTACCATAAGAGGGCAGTAAGCATAACATATACCAGAGAGAAAGCTACCAACTCCTGTTAAAGCTTGTTTTCTGATTGAGAATTAGGATAGTGTGAGATTTTATATTTTTAACCTATATGAAAATTTAGCATTTTAGTCTTCATTTCATTTGCAAATGACAACTTAAAACTCATCAAATGTTATATGCAGAAAAAAAGGCATGACTATGTTGGATCCAGTTTCAAATTTTATAAAGAATAATTTGGCTTGCTATGTAGTTTGTTGCCCAGGATTTATGAGCTATATCTAAGGTTTTATAATTACAAATAATTATATCTATTTTTCTGATTGGATAAATAGCAATAACCAATGTATAAATGTCTTACATATTGTAATATCGATGCTCATTATGAAACAGGAATGAATTAAATTTTGTTTTTATGTTGAAGATCATCATTGCCAGAAATGAAAACATTACAAGTTTTAAAAATTGCATGTTTTTAATCATAAAAGCACTTGTAACATATAAAACTTTTTTTTTTATTCTTTCATGGACTTGAGTGTAACTGGCAAGGTCAGTATTTCTTGCCCATCCCTAATTGCTGTTGAAATTACCCCTGTTTGGGGTAATGTATTATCTTCAACAGAGGATTTGATGGAGAAGCAACAGAAAACTGAGAGTTGGGAGAGAAATGTCTTTCGCATGCTGGCAAGATGTGACTTAAGAGGTGCCATAGGGTTTGGTCCTTGGGCTCCACCTATTTATAATTGCTATCAATGAGTTAGATGTAGGAATAGAATGTACTTTAGGCAGATTTGCAGACGACACTAAAATGGGTGGGAAAGTAAGTTGCAATGAAGGAATAAGAAATTTACAAATGAAATGGATAGGTTGGGTAAATTGGTCAAAATTTAGCAGATGGAGTTTAACGTGGCTAAGTATGACATTGCACATTTTGGTTAGAATAGAAAGGTAACTTATAATCTAAATGGAGAGAAACTTCAGAGTGCTTTGGTGCAGAGGGATCTGGGTATCTTCATGCATGAGTCTCAGGAAACTAGTATGCAGGTTCAATAGGTAATGAGGAAGGCACTTGGAAGTTTGGCATTTGTTGCTAAAGGAATAGAGTATAAAAGGAGGGAAGTGTAGCTGCAACTGCACAAAGCATTACTGAGACTGCACCTGGAGTATTCCATTCAGTTTTGGGCCCTTTATTTGAAGTGGGATTTGGAGGCAATTCAAAGGAGGTTCATGAGATTGATCCCAGGGATGAGGGGTTTGTGTTATGAGCAATTTAGGCCTATGCTGTCTAGAGTTTAGAAGAATGACAGGAGACCTAATTGATGTATATAAGATGGTAAAGGGGGTTGATAACATCGGCTCATAGTTTTAGGCTAAGGGGTAGCAGATTGAAAATGGAGGTGAGGACAAATTACTGCTCTCAAAGGGTTGTGAATCTGTGGAATTCATTTTCCGGAGTGCAGTGGCTGCTGCGACATTGTGTAAATTTAAGGAGGAGATTACAGACTTTTAATTAGTAATGGGTTGAAGGGTTATGGAGAGGGGGCAGGAAAATGTAGTTGAAGTCAAGTAGAGATCAGTCATGATTGCATTTATTGGGGGTGGAGCAGGCTCGAAAGGCTGAATTGCCTACTCCTTCTCCTAGCTCATTTGTTCTAAAAGGTGGTGCTAAACTTCCCTCTTGAGCCATTATAGTCCATCTGATGTCAATAAATCCCTAGCTAGCAATTAGAAAGGGAGTTTCAGGATTTTGACCTAGCAACAGTGAAAGAGCCTTTATATTATTCCAAGTTTGGAAAAAAACTAGCAATTGTTGTTCTTGTCCTTTTATTTGGGAAAAGTCAAGGAAGGTGCTACTGAGGGAATTCTTCAGAATTAGCTACAATGCATCTTAGAGATGGTACACGCTGTTGCCACTGTCCAAGGTGGAAGGAGTCAATCTTTAAAGTCATGGATAGGGTGTTGCTGAAGACATTGCTTTGACCTGGATGGTGCTAAGCTTCTTGCATGTTGTTACAGGTGCACTCATCCAAGCAGCTGGAAAGATTAACCTCAGAAATTCTTTAATGTGTACTTACATATATAACAAAATACTTTAAGTCTCTAAATAGCCACTTCTAATGTTTTTGTTTTGGCATCCAGTTTTCTCCTAGTGATGAACTACATTGGCATTAATATGGCTTCCCTCAATTCCTGCATCAATCCGATCGCACTCTACTTTGTCAGCAAGAGATTCAAGAACTGCTTTCAGGTAGCAGCATAATTGTTTTGAAGATCTTCATCCTAAAACATTTATTGTTTGATTCAGAGCTGCTCCTAAAGTCGAAGCTTAATGATAAAAGTATACATTTAATGATAGAACTTAAAGTGTTAATCATTTTCGGATTTATCTGACAATTATCTAATCAAAAACGTACTTATGATTCATATATTTTAAATAACCATATATTTTAAAATTAATAATTCAAATAATAAATTATACATCATATAAGGATGTCTGGACTTTTTATGGCAGTTGTGACAAATACGCAGAGACTCAGCATTGTCTTGACATGCTGAATGGCTGTCTTTTGTGCCATAATCCATCAAAGGGCTTATATCAATCTTCAAATCTCAATGTAGAGCTGGCGCAGATCCCATCTGAAAGACCATGTGCAAGGAGCATTCCATTCACTGGGCTAAAGACATTAACATAATTTATTCACAACACCAGACACTGATTCATGTAAGTCTAGGGCTGAAAGGAATGCGGAGAGAGAGAGAGAGAGACATTGTGTAAGTGATGGGACAATAGTAGGGCAGTGCCACAAAATGAGAAGTGGACATAATTTCAACAGGTTTTCAGAGAGCCACCTGTTAAGCATTGCAAAGCACCATTGGCATCTGTCAAAGCTGCAAATATGAGTGAACAAGATGCAACAGGGAACAATTAAGGAAAAGGAACCGAAATTCAACCAGATCTGTAGGCAATTGAACAACAAGTAAAGCCACTAATTCATATCCTTTGAAGTTAGAAGCAATTGCAGATGGAATGCTTATGAGGAGGTTGGCCCTCTCTGCCACTTCAGGTTCCACACTTATAAGCAGTATTGAAACATGACTACCAAAAGAGGCAACCAAATTTTAGGACGAGCTGACTCTTACTATCCCTGCGAGTTCAAGATGTCAACTGCATTACAGCTGCAGATATGCTTCCAGAAAATGTATCTGTATCTGTATGTACCATAGCCTAGAGTCTGGATGGCCATAATATTGCAACCATTGGCAACAAGATATGCCAGCACCTATACTAAGACTTAGTCGGCAACACTCTCCCTTAATCACTAGTATGTCTCTAGTGCAGGATCACGTAAAGCTTAACATGATATGTTTTGCTATTTCCAAAGATCCTTACAGCATAATGGTTGGCACAGTCTCCTCTGGAAAGAGGACCATCCATCAACAACAACTTGCATGTATCTAGTGCCGTTAATACAGTAAAATTCCTGAAGTGATATTAAACAGAACTTGACACTGGACATCTGGACGAGTGATATGGGGACTGATGATCATTGTTCTCTGTAAGCTGTCCAGCCACACAAGCCAAACACAAACCAACTCTTTAAGTTACCATCCATGTGTTACTGCGACAAAAAAAAATTTGAAAGGGCCCGTGTACTTAAATGAATTGGTTACCCACGATAAAAAAACCTAAAATTTGATCAAAGAAGTAGGTTTTAAGGAAAGAGATAGAAGCCAAGAGGTTGGGTCAGAAATTACAGAGAAGAGGATGGAGACAGCTTAGGAAACAGCCATCAAAAGTTGGAGCTTTGACGTGTTCAAGAGGCCAGATTTGAATGAGTATGGACATCCAGAAGAATAGTAAGGATAGAGGGGCTTGCAGATGTGTGAAGGGAGTCGAACGTAAAAATGAAAATTTAAATAGAGAAAAATACAGAAATACAGAAGAATATAGAGAATAACTTAGATAAAGCTATGGCTGCTAAAGCATGGAAAATCAAGAGGTTTCCTGAAGTACACAGCATCCAGTGCAACCATCGCATGCATAATGGAAGATCATCTTTTTTTCCTGCCTCCTCTTTAAATATCTTAAGAAAACAACTTGATTTGGATGGAACTTTCAAAAGTCCAAATGGACCACTGGCTAGAAGCCGCAGAGGGATAGAATGAAGTAACAATTTGGCATTCTTGGCTGTTGCTTCATTTGACAATCTAACACAATGTCTGCATGCATGTTGTGTGGGAGACTAAAATTTTGTCCCGTGTCCCTGCTTGACAATAAGGTTTTTGAGGCTACTATAAATTGATTCCTGCAGACTTAGTTTCTCTGTGTTACAAAGGAACCCATTTATGCATTATTGCCAATGTAACATACAATTTTCCCATTGGTGGGTCTGGTGCCAATGCACAATGATCACAACGGTAATAATTTGCTTATTCAATAATTCCAAGACTTTAAGAGTCTGGATGCTACCATCAGTTCTAATGGTTGAGCTGTTTTCCAAAGTAAAAGCAGTCACATTTATATTTTTGAGCAATGAGTTACAATTTCAAATGTCTGTAAAGGCTGAACTTTAGTAACTTGCCTCTTATGGCAGATAATGTCCAAAAGAGAATGAGAGATGATGAAGGAAGAAGGGTTTTATTGACAAATCTCTGCCCAGCAGGCAGAACAATGTAATGTGCACTCTTTCAGCTAATTCACAAATAGTTCTTGTTCTACCAATGTGGAATTAAACAAATGACGGTACAATCTCACGTATAGGTTTTGTGTTGCCAATCTTAGACTAAGTTCCATCTTATTAGGTGGGTCTGTAAAGCACCTCTTATTGCTTTACTAGCAAACATTTCATTGCAAGTTAATGACACTAAATGTAATTACTCATTACAATTGTGTTTTTTTCATTTCAATAACCCACTTCAGGGATGATAATCCAAGTCACGTGGTCTGAATGTGTATTTTTCACTAAACTGATGAGAGGAGTTCTACCTGAACCGCTTCATTAGATATCATTATTTAGAAAGTCACACCTCAGTGTCTAATGTACAAGTTATTTAACGATCACTCTGGAGTTTGCAATGTCAGTAATGTATCTGATGCAGCCTGAAAATAAATAGCAGTATTGAAAAACAGCATTTTTATATTTTAAAGTAAATTAGTAAAGCATACTCAAAACATTTTATGTAACATTTTTTATGTATTACATGGTAAAATGCTCAGAAACAAAAGACCAGGATAGTTCCAGTTTACGATCTCAGCCACTAATGTGTTAATTGACCACCCTGATCATCCACCTCAATAACCGCTTTGATGAAGAATCATCTAGACTCGAAACATTCACTTGTTCTCTCTCCAAAGATGCTGCCTGACCTGTTGTGATTTGTTGTTTTCAGTACAGATTCCAGCTTCTGCAATAATTTGCTCCGACTTTACCTCAATAAGTCATGGCTCCTAGAGTAGCCATGTGTGGAACAGTGAGCAAGGATAGGACAGAACTTGGTCACAATATTAGTGCCCCTAAACAGAATAAATAAACTGCAAACATTTATGGAGGGCATTACTAGTCCTTCAAGGTACATGGAAACTTGACAGTGCCTTATATTTCCGTCAAAGCAAGCCACTTACTTTCAGGCAAACTTAATGTGGACTTCTGTATAAAATAGGATTCTACTCATTTCCTTTTGAAACAATAGCAGATTTTAAATAACTTAAAAGTGATTAAAATGTCAAACTTGAGTCTTCAGCGAGCAGCAGACCTAAATGCAACATTCTTAACTGTGCATGCATGTTTTTAGTTACATATTGCAGGGAGTCTGTATTTTCTGGAACTCTGGTGAAGAAATATCTGGTGACCTGACTAATTTATTTAACCTGCTTGAGTCATATTCCAATCTTATGCTGCAATAGATTTGTAACTTATTTCCACAAAGTAAAAATACTTACGACAGATTGAGAATAAAATGTTTCTCATAAAGAAAATGAAAATGTTGTGTCATAATTCTATTGCCTTAGCTACAAATGCAAATAATTTCATTAGCATTAACTATATTTAATATTAAAATAGTGTACCGTTAGTTATAGAGACTTAAATAGATGCTTTTGTGTCTCATCCAGTAGTCAACCTAACCACATTAGTCAAATGTGTCAATAATGATAAGCTCTGTCTGAGGATTTAAACAGAATTATAATAATGAAATTTAACTGAAATTTTAAGAATGATAACAGCTTGCAGGGTGTTGGGGTGGGGGGAGAGCAAGGAAGTAGAATGATTATCAAAATGTCGACATAGGCCCAATTGTTCAAATAGCTTCCTGTGCATTAATGATTCACTTATGTGACTTATCAATGAAAATTGACAGCCAATTGGAGTATTATAGGAGTAGTTGCTGACCTGAGTTTGCAACATTATTACCTTCGATCAACAGAGTATCTTATAGTCCATTTAGACACATAAATTAATGCACAAAATTTCTGACATAGCAAACTAATTGAAGTCACTGATAGGCCTGGGTGAGAGGATAGAGGCACAGGATGTACAGCTAGGCTTTCCCAGTAAGTTGCAGAAGGAAATAAGTGGGCGAGTAACCCTAGAAAGCCGTTATATTTACATATGAAAGAATAGCCTTAGAAAAAGCCACACAGATAGCTGAGATTGTAGGAACTGCAGATGCTGGAGAATCCGAGACAACAAGGTGCAGAGCTGGATGAACACAGCAGGCCAAGCAGCA
>NC_063337.1:81484900-81504523 GCF_021869965.1 Rhincodon typus
GTTCATCCAGCTCTGCACCTTGTTGTCCCACACAGATAGCTGCCTGCTTTCCAGATATAGCCTAGGACCGAGGCAGTACACACAAAAATAACAGAAAGAGAGAAAAGTAATAGATAACGGAATAGAAATATAAAGTGCCCCACATCGTAAATTTGTGTTGTTTCTCCAATTGTCTCAAAGTGGTTTGCATATAGTTTCTTGTGGGTTTGTTTCATTGTGTCCATCTTTGAAGAACATTAGTCAACTGATGTTAACTAAGCTGTTCTAGACTTTCTCTTTTGCTTACTAGAATGGGAATTATAAAGCTTTCTTTGTTATATACAGTCCTGCCTTTGCTGCTGGTTCCAGAGGAAGACAATGATGCACGTGTTGCCCTTGGATGAAAAGCAGTCCTGCATCAAATGGAAGTCAAATGGTATCGACCATGGGCTAGACCACAGTAATTCACGTTCCAGTAATAAATACAGTTCATCCTAAAACAGAGGCCGTGTTCCACACATCCATCTCCAGAAAGAATGCTGGCAGTGCCAAATACTGTGCAAAAAGATCTTATTGTTATCACGAATGACGAAAGTCCAAATTGAAAATCATAGAGCTTTCCCAAAGAAAGGGCAGACGCTGCAGTCTATTTGAGATAAATACATCATGTAAGGAAACACCCATCTTAAAAACTCACGCAGCCTTTAAGCATTCTCTGCAGCCTAAAGAGTAAATAAGGATGGAAGGAAATGAAGACAGACCAGCTGATAGGGAAAACCATTGCTAAGGCACTTGAATGGTCTAACTCTGCACTTTTGGGTCACCACATCATCCCAAACTCTTAATCATTTGCAAAATGTATTACAGATTAATGAGCCTGAGCCACAAGATAAGATAACCAGCTTTCAAGTATCATATATTATTTGATAATACGTGGGTATCAGTAAGTTAAATAGGACATAGTCTCTAGATCCTCTTAACCTTTCACGAGCAATGGTCATAAAATGGATTTTGGGCCGGACCCATTGCCCTTTTTACTTTAATTGCATTTTATTCATAATTGCATTTTACTCATATAGCTGCATACATGGTAAAGATAATCTATAACACCATCATTGGATGTTGCATCAACATCATAATGGCATGTGATACCAGTAGACACACAGCAATTATTTGTATAAGTAAAGCACTTAAATCACATTATTTAAAAAATGCAACTGAGCTGTGAATAGTCACACGTGCTTTGAAACCCATAACAAAAACATTGATCCTCCGCAACATTCTGTAACGAAGGTTTTGATGTGCTGAAGTTGACCTTGTTAATTTGCATTGCTGTTCCTCAATGAATATTCTCTCATTGAAAGAAGAACTAGGATGGAAATTTCTTCTTGCTTTGCTATTTGGAGGAAAATTGTGAATGCAGCAACAGCAAAGATGTTTAAAATTTCACTACAACTAGCAAAAAGGAAACTTGCCTCCCCCCCTACCCCACCTTCTGCCTGCTGTCAATACCATACAGCAAGAATTATGTTAGGACTTACAACTGTTAGGACTTATCTTTTACCATCATGGCTCTAACCATAAGTGCAAAAAGCTTCATTTTCATTGAACACGCCAGATTTTCAGCAAATTAAGTCACATCTTTCCTGTCCATTTTTAAAATGCATTTGACAACAAGGTTTTCAGTATTATTTTGTTAAAATAGTAAATGTATATTTTTAAAAAATCATTTCAAAATACACAATTATTTAACATTTAATTAATGCATAGCTGGATTCAGCGTTATTACATCATTGATGAGAATTAAGTTCTTTCTGAATTTCTTGTATATATTGTTTATACGACACCAACTTTCTTGAATTGAGTTAGCTCTAGTGCATTTCTAAATATAAATTGTCCTGACTACAGTTTCCTTATTCCAGCAATTATTTCTGCTACTCTTATATGCCAGAAATGTAATTGAAGCGAATAATTGTCCCACATGTGAAAATGTGACAATAACGTTTTCATTCTGAAAGTGACATTTTATGCTTATTTTTCTCTTCTGTGTATTTCTTATATTCATTTTATTGTAAAGCATTGTGTTTTCTTTCTAATGCCTTTAATACAATACAAATGTGAATGTTTCATACAAAATAAATTGTGATTTATTATTTTTGCCTTAAATTTGAAACTAATTTCTTCAGTGAGAAGATTCAATCAACAACGAAATATCAATTTTTATTTGATTGTCCACCATGTAAACTGCTACAAAAACAAAACTACAGTGTAAATAAATATCAAACTGCAATGTGAATGATTATCATTAATAATTTAAGAACCGGAAAAGCAAAATGCTGGTAACACACAGCAGGTTTATTAGCATTATGTGAGCAGATAATAGGAGTCGCTTCTGTCAGCATAATTTTTAAAACTAAGGAAGATTAGAAAATTATAGAAAAAGATTCTATTGCTTTCTTTTGGACTTCCTTCTGCATCACTGGTGAAAGCCATCAGACCGTAACTGCCCCACTGTCAGTAATAATACCTTTCCAGAATTATCTCTAAGGATTGTTCCATGTCCTCTTCTAATAGAATCGCACTATCATTTGAAAAACTTAACACGAAATAAGTTGTTTAGTATCCCTACTATATCACCTTTCTCAACAAGCATGAATGGTTATAACATCTCCAACTACATTTTTTTATTTTTGAGAAGACGGTACTTTTTTTTTGGCCATCTGTCAGCTCTTTTCCATCTTCTTTTAGGAAAGTTCTCGTAGTTATATTGTGGATTTCAGAATATTAGAGTGGTCGGGGGTGAGAAGGTTTTGAAACTGGCCTCATTTCATGTCCAACCCTCCCTCTCATCCCCGCCTCTTTGGCCTGACACAACCTGTCCATCTTCTTCCCCACCTATCTGCCCCACTCTTCCCACTGACCGATCCCCACCACTCCCGACCTGCATCCACATATCGCCATCCCACCTACCTTCCCCCAGCCCCACCCCTCCTCCCTCTATTTATTTCCCAGCTCCCTTCCCCCTCCCAAGTCCAGATGAAGGGTCCTAACCCGAAATGTCTACTTTGTGTTCCTCTGATGCTGTCTGATCTGCTGTGTTCCTCCAACTCCACACTGTATTGACTGACTCCAGCATCTGCAGTTCTTGCTATCTCCGATAGTTTATTTTATACATTTTCTTATTCCAGATGGTCTACAGCTGATACCTTATGCTTTTTACATTTCATTCTGGTTAATGCTGGATGGATCATACCTTATCTCACTGAGCTGTGTTTTCACCAACCACTAATTTTCACATGAATTTCAACAGTTTAGTTGTAGCTTTTTGCAATTGTCCTGTTTATTAATCATTAATTCCATTTCAGGGGCTCAGTTAGCTTAGTTGGCTGCATGGTTAGTTTGCAGTGCAGAGTAATGCAAACAGCGTGGATTCAATTTCTGAGGCTACCATGAAGGACTCTTTAATCAACCTCTTCCTTAACCTGAGGCATGATGATCCTGAGGTTAGACCACCATCAGTTATCTCTCTCTGATGTGAAAGCAGCTTATGGTCCATTAAGATTTTGATGATTTTATTCTAGCCCACAGTGCTTTCTAGAAAGGAAATCAAGCTTTGCCCTTTGTTAAACCAAAAGCATTCTAATTTAGGACATTCAAAAGAATATTTTACGTTTCTACCACTTAATTCATCTTAGTCCTGCCCTGACTTTTAATGGTCTAAATCGCCCATACCTGGTCATATCACATTTTTTCTAAACTGTATGTACATGTCTCCCTTTCCTTCATCTCCACCATATTTCATCCTGATGCATAAATGTATCCATAAGGATTTGCTATCCCTAAAATGTTACTTTATAGCAGCATAATATAATCTTTTAATTATTAGTTATATTCCCAAAAGTAACGTTCTCCTGTTTCTACCCCTCCTGAAAACATCATATCCAGATAAGATCAATCTTCCATTTCTGTCAAAACCAAAACATCTCTGTTATAGACATCATATTATATGCCTCTTTAGTCATTAATTCTAATTCTCCAGTTTTCTTTGAATGCTATTTGTTCGTATACAGGTACAGCAAGTGATTTGGAAGACAAATGGAATGTTGTTTATTGTAAAGGGTATGGACTTTACAAGTAAAGATCATTTGCTACAGTTATACATGGTATTATTGAGACCATATCTGGAGTATGGTGTGCACTTTTGTTCTGCTTGTTTGTAAAAAAGTGTCAATACTTTGGAGACAGTTTGAAGAACGTGAGTAGGTGCAGGGTGGGGTGGTATTATCTTATGCTGGAAGGTTGAACAGGCTGGAAGAATGCACAATAATCTTGGAAATATAAAGATCTAATCAGAGCTTTAAAGTGTGGATGCTAAATAAATGTTTCATCTTTTGAGAAAGACTAGAACAAGCAATGTAAATCTAAGAGTTCTCCTATTTAGAAAGGGACAACAAAGGTTTCTTTGTCACAGACGGGTGTGATTCCTTAAGACTTTCTTTCTCATGTCATGGGGAGGCTGGGTAATTGAAAATTTTTCAAGCAGGGGTGGATAGATTCTTGATGAACGAAATGATTGTTGGGATGGACTGGGCAGTACAGTGGCTCAGTAGTTAGCAGTGCTGCCTCACAGCGCCAGGAACCCTGGTTGAATTCCTGCCTTGGGTGGCTGTGTGGACTCTGCACATTCTCCTGTGCCTGTGTGTGTTTCCACCGGCTGCTCTGGTTTCTTCCCACAGCCCAAAGATATGCAGGTTGGATGAATTGGCTGTGCTAAATTACCCCATAGTGCCCAGGGACGGGCAGGCTGGATGGATTATCCATGGTAACATAGGCTTATGGGGACAGTGTGGGGGTCTGGGTGTGGGTGGGATGCTCGATGGGCCAAATGGCTCATTTCCACACTGTAGGGATTCTGTGATCGTATGACTTGTAATACCCTGCCTCCCCACGACATGGGAGAGCCTTAAAGAATCATGTCACTCTGAGAGAAAAACATCTTTGTTGTCTCTGTTTTAAATTGGAGAACTCTTATTTTTAAACTGTGGCTTGTTCTAGTCTCCCTCACAAGGTGAAACAGTTTAAACTTTCTTCTACAGTACTCTTAACAACGACACCACTCTCCCCTCAGCTGAAACCTATCCAAACTGCTCCTATTACATAACTAATGCTAATCTCTACAAAGGCAAACTTTCCTTGCAAACTATTTCCTGTAAATAAAAAAAAAGGTGCTGACTGCCTTGATGGCCACAACTCCTTGGGTGCTGGACATCCTCAACTTCCTTGTCCATTATCCACTCAGTGCAATGCAGTGCCATAACTTGCCAAAACTAGACCCTAAAGCACCATGTTGGCAAGCTATTCAATGATGCTATCAACAGAGCAAAGTCTAATCCTGAACTCACTCAACATCCACACACTGACAATCATATAGCTTACTCACACAACAACCTGAGGGATCTTTCCAAATAGTAAATAGGAAAAAGAAGTCTGTCCAATTTTCCTTTCTCTAATCCATAGGCACCTGAAATCCATGTACTTTGGCTGCTTTGGTTAGGTCAACTGACATGGTGAAAACCTAAAGGCATGTTATAAATTTCCTGAAGCAGAACTGAGAGCACTCGTCTGTGGTATGTTTGGTGACAAGCATGCATTTAATCAGATGCAAAAGCAGAGACTCTGCCAACTTCCCATCTCCATCCCGATTAAAACCAAAAGAACTGCAGATGCTGTAAATCATGAACAAAAACAGAAGTTGCTGGAAAAGCTCAGCAGGTCTGGCAGCATCTGTGAAGAAAAAAATCAGAGTTAACATTTCGGGTACAGTGAGCCTTTACAGATGCTGTCAGACCTGCTGAGTTTTCCAGCAACTTCTAATTTTGTTCAACCCCAATTATGTCTGGTGTAAAATGATCTTTGGTGGCTTTACCACCCTGTCATAAATTGAAGCCTTTAAGTGGTCTCTTAATGTCCATTTAAGGGCCCCATCCTGCTGCTGATGAGGATGATGAGCAATAAGTGAAGATCTGTTGCATGTTGCGTAGACTCCAGACCAGACAGACCCGCACATTTAGGAGGAGAGTTAACAATGTGTGACATTCAGATATAAAAGTATAGAGCTCTCTTTCAGTCATTCTTTCTGGGTCACGGAGTCAGTGTAGTGTCTTCAGTCACCATTCATTTGTGCACAATGCACAGTAACATCAATTAGCAATGAACCTAGATTATCTACGTATGTGTGTGATAGTGTAGTCGTTTAATTGTGTTGTACATAAACTTTCAGACATACATCTCAACAAGAACCAAAATCTTTTAAGTATACATTATGTTAAGTAACATATTGAAAACAATAAAGCACATCATAGTACAGCAAGTCAGCACTCAAACCTAGTTATGACAGCTATTTAGTGGCAGTAAGTGAAGGTTGAAAATGTGGCAGCAGTGTGCAGTTGTAAGTAGTCATTCATCAATCTGTCTGAGTCCATACGAAAGCTACAAATACAACTAAGATGAAAGTGTGATAACCAAATCTAAAGGCTACAAATCTGTATTGAAGCACAGTGAATACTTCATCTTTCTTCCTATCTTCCAAAAACAGAACTTTTTTTTACATGAGGGCAAGACAGCTTCAATTCCAAAAACTAGCTGTTTAAAAGTTGACAAACATCCCCAGACTAAGGAAGCAAACCTGAATTAACATACAGAGAGGAGAAAACACTTCAATAAAGTGTTCAATTTAATACAATAAAGAGGCCTTATGTGTTTCAGGACGTTAGTTGATTCTGCCGTTTTATTTTTATGAAATACCACAAACATTTTAACAAATGTATATGTGAGGTCAATACTGCTTCTCTCAGACAGAAAATGCATCCAGGCACAAGCTTACAACTTTTATGGGAGCAGCAACTTTTAAATCTTCAGTAATAAATGAAAAGAGCAGAGAAGCCAACAAAAGCACAGAAAAGCACACACTGCAACTGTGATTCTTTCACTAGCAAAAAGATGGAAAGCAATTCCCTAACAATAGACTAGCAAACCCATTGATGTTCTGCCAGAACTCCACTTTTTTTACGGAAAAATCGATCTTTACCAGCAAATGTAGATAACTGACAAAGAAAGAAAAGCAACCGATGTTCTTGCTTTGGGAAGCAAGATGTTGAGAAGAATAAAATCAGCCAGTAGTTGCATTGATGACTGAAAAGAACTTGCCAAAGCATATTAGATTTTAAAAGATCAACTTAAAGTTTGAGTCAATTTTAGAATATACAGGCCTGAGTTCATGTCATACTGACAACGGCCAGGTTCAATGATCAACCAGTTTGTAAATGGAAATCGATGCTAAGGGACAGAATGCGATTTTACTGAAGCTAACTTAATTGAAAGGGATTTAGAACTGGTCATTTCCTCTACATCTGTCAAATCCTTTGGTAAAGCATTTTTGGATAAACCCATCGAGTACATCATTGCTGCTCAGTTAGAAGGACAAATGTTCAAAGCAATTGTAGAAGACCATCAGCATCTGTAAGTGCTTTACTCTGGAATAACCATTGCAGCTATCAACAATTTCAATGCAACATCCAAAATTTTGTTTGAGATGTGAATTGTTCTCAGCTACAAAGACAGTGCCCAGCATTTTGTGTGTTCACATGAAAGCTACGGTCTATTAGATGATATTGGCTAAAAAGTGTCAGAATTCCACTCACCCAAAGAAAAGCACAAACATCAAAATGTGCCACAACAACATCTGAAGAATGGCCAACTAAAGAAAAATGCCAAAGAAGCATCCAAAGTTCCATCCATAGCATGTGGGCATGTCAGTAAAGTCCAATAGTTAACCTCTGGTGCATATCTGGGGAGGTGATGGCCTAGTGATATTGTCACTGGATTGTTAATATACAGACCCATGTAATGTTCTGGGAATAACAAGGTATAGAGCTGGATGAACACAGCAGGCCAAGCAGCATCAGAGGAGCAGGAAGGCTGACGTTTCGGGCCTTGACCCTTCTTCAGGACCTGGGTTCAGATCTTGCCATGGCAGATGCTGGAATTTGAATTCAATTTAAAAACAATCTGGAACTAAATGTCCAACGGTGACCATGATTCCATTACCAATTGTCAGAAAAAAATAGGACTGACTCTTAACTGCCTTCTGGAAATTAGGAATGGGTAATAATGCTGGCCTAGACAGTGACATCCTCATCTTGTGAATGAATAAAAAAATTTCCACCAGGTTACTTGATGTGGCCATGATTACATTATTTCTCAAAACATAAGAAATGCGGATATCATGGTTAAAAAGAAACCAACAGAGAGTTAACACGGCTAGCTATGTACAAACACCACATTCACAAAAATGTTATTATCTGGGCTTACATTAAATTATTGGATTACAACAGAGATACATGCTTCTAGTAGACTGTCATGCTTCAAGTGGCTCCAGGGGAAGATGAAATATGAAACCTTTACCCAGTTAGGTCACATACTATGATACAGTAACTATGTCATGAGTATGTTTCTTAAAGGTATATTGACATGAATATATTTCTGCTACTACACGCAGACCCCAGTCAAAAGGGTGGTTAACTCAAAACACCATATGAATGCTGTCAGAAAAACTGAAACCTTTATCTCAATCTAATTGATATCACAAAATGAATAGGCATCTAGTCATACACAGTATGACAAAATTGGCACTGATGGCAGCACAAATAGAATCCCTTTATGCAATTTATATGAGATGAGCTCACAAAGCAGCACAATGTGGTACAGTCCACAAAGGATAAGCTAACTGCTTACAATGGGTCCAACATCCTATGCACTGATATCGTCCATCTTAAATACAAATATTAATCCTTGGGATGTTGACTTAAAACTTCTTACATCACTACATTGCTCTTCAGTTCAAGCGGCCTACTTCTGTTCGTATTTCTTATTAATCATTGAGAAAGGTAGACCACTCATTACTAGTCTGCCAATATGCACAGATCTACATATTATTATGACCCATCAGGTGATAAATCCATTGGTTTCAAAACTAAAGATTTCAGACTACAAAGTTAATCTCACATGCTTTGATCACAGTCAAGAGGGATAGATTCAGTAAAATACATCAGATGATGAACATCTTAAAGAGTTCCAGAATATCATCATCAATTGGATGGATCCATCAAAAAGGTCCCTTCGTATGCCATTTTTGGTCATTCAGAATGAAGTTAGACCCTCCAAAAATGTATTAATGAAAGGCAAATAAGTTTTAAATCCGCAGTAGTTACATTCAAATATATTAAAGCTTATATATAGCAGTCCCAGGGACACAGAAAAAGTTCCAGATTTCGATGCTTGGATCCATATAATGTCCTGCCATAAATAGGACACCAATCACCATCAAGCCTATGTGCTCCATACCAATTCCATCAGCCTCAACAATCTTCCCTACCACATTCTTCGAACTATTCTATGAACATGAGCCATGAGGCTAGATTGTAATTGATATCTTCCATATCCAACGCACAATTACATTTCCTTTTGTGCAATAAATCAATGATTCCGCAAGCACAACATTTGTTGACACATTGACCACCCTATTCAATACGCTCAGTGTAAATCAACAAATTGGTTCTGACAACAGTATGAAGATCACTAGTGCACCCTTCCATAGCATTTGCAAGAAATGTGGTGCCCAACATATTACCTCTTCTCCTGGCTACCCTCTTTTGAAGGATTTTGCAGAACGCGCTACTCGTACCATAAAATTCACAATCATTAAATATAAAACAATTTGCCAAGATTTTTGGAAGCTGTGTTAAATCTACAACTCCTCTCGGCAATGGTTTATCCACATCAGCATCTCTCCTGTTTACGAGACTGTGTGGATCCACACAGTTTCTCCGTCCCACACTCTCAACAATTAACCAAATATGCATGATGCGTTGTTTGAGAGAAGGGCAAAAATGGTGCAAAAGTACTAGTTCAGGGATTATTGAATTGAGATTAAGTGTACATGTGTATTTTATAGACTCATAGACATTTACAATACAGTTAGATTCAATGTTTCTGCTGAATTGATGACTTCCAGAGCATAATTAGCTTCACATTCAATCTGGAAAAATGTCACAGTCAATCATAACATCCTCTATTTTCTTCATTGGGAATGCAGCTCTTGACACCAGGTCTGCAATATACTTCTGTTTCTCTTGCTTTTATGTCACATCCAGAGGAATCTCTATAACCAGAGTAACGTTCCTTGAAAATACTTGGAGCTGACAGAATGAGCTTGAGGAAAATGGTTTGAAGTGGCTTGTGTCACTTTGTATCCTCCTGGTAGGTATTGAAGGATATGTTCATAAAGACAACGCATAACATTGGTCTAATTGTGTCAACCCTCCAAATATAACTGTTGAAACTTGCTGCATTAGGGATGCACTAAGTCTTGTCTCACTAGTGTCACATTGCAGGGTACCATAATTATTTACATTACATTATGTCAGCACTGGCATTGCCATCGCTATTGCTGGATTTTAGTAAATGCTGTTTCTTTTTCTCTGCTTTGAATTGGACAAGAGTTCTGTCAAATTGTTGATTAATCCAAAAGAAAGGTACACTACTCTAACATCTATTGGTCTCTGCTACAACTCTCACTTTCTCAGGATCCAGGTGAAGACCTATTGCTATCAGTACATCGCCTTTGCATTTGACTTCAGATATTATTAATTGTAATATTTCCTCATTCATCTTCAGGTTCATTTGGTGAGTCAAACTAGATTTTGACCATGGCTAGCAATAGCTTCTTCCATTGAGTCTCCACATCAATAATCTAGCAGATTATCTCCTGTACCTGCCACTTCAGGGAGAGAACTGCCTATCTCATGTTGTCTACATAAATACATTCTGCAAATATCAAATGGCATGCACAACCTTCTGTATCTTCTGAACAGCATCTTGAATGTGGTTTGAAAACTGTTGCTTTCATCCAGATTCACTTGCCAGTAACCACCTTTCACATCTAGTGTGGTGAAAATCTTTGCTTTTGCTAATTGTGCCAAATTTCTTCAATATGTATGGGGCAGTAAGATCTCTTCAGAGCTTTGTTTAGATGTTTTGGTTCAATGCAAAGTCTCAGCTTTCCAAGTTGTTTCATTGTCACCATGCTGCAAATTTTAGTTATTTCATGCTAATGCCAATAATGTCAGAGTTTTCACTTTCTTAATTACTCCCTTCATTTCCAGCTCTTCTACCTTGGCTTTCAGGCTGGCCTTGAGAATAGCCAGAATGTCCCTCAGCAGATGCTAAACTGGTCTTTCATTCTCAGCTACATCAAGATAGTAGTCTCCTGGAAGACCTCCTAAAACTGTTAACCTTTTACTGTACTTCTCTAGGATGTGGTTCAATGGTGAATAGTTTAATGTGCTACGACACATCACAAATCTCTTTTGGAACATTAATCATTATCAATCCAAGTTCTAGACTTGTGTTGATTGAGATGAGTGGCACTTGTTTTCCATCTACGGTCTGGCACTTGAGATCCTCGACATATTGCTTGAATGGATCCACAGTTCTAAAGAAATCATATCAGACTCAAAACATTACCTTTATTTTTCTCTCTACAGATGTAGCTAGGCATCCTGACTTTATCCAGCATTTTTTATGTTTATTTCAGATTTCCAGCATCTGCAGTATTTAATTTTTAGCCATAGAGTAATCTATCTTCTCAGCATGAGTATAGTGTCACCTTATAGCTTTAATCTTACTTTTGAGGGTTTCATTTTTGGAATGCCAAATTGAGCTGCTTCACACAGGTCTGTGAAGCAGATATTGAATCACGCGCCAGTGTCTCTTTAACATTTTACGTTTAGCTGATATTCTCTTTCTGCAGTTCTCACTCCAACTGTTATAAATTTTGTCTCACCTATCAACTTGACTGAACCAAACTTTTGTACAGTGTAGAGTGATTCATCCGAATCTTCATCCAATATCTGCCAGTGGCCATCTGTACTTGTGTGTTGAGTGTCTTTTTAGCCAGCCCTTTTGTGCAGAATGATTAGGCTTTTTGCAGTGAAAATGCGAGAACATTACTTTCCCCATGCCTTCTCCCCCTTGGTAGTATTTGCATCTTTCATTTTGTCTCTGTTTGTTCTGCCTCTTTTTTCGACAAGGATCTGTCAGCATTGTACTAGGTCAGGTCTTTCTGACATGATTATGCTCTATCTGTTAATTCAGCTCTGCTGCAAACGTTAGTTCCTCTTCCAGTTCCTCCTCTCACAGTGACCATGATTTCACTCCTGTACTATGCCTAATTCAATCCTGTTTTTAAATAGATCATCCTTTAATTGTGCAAATCAGAGGTTTCTGAGAGCTGAATTAATGAAGTTACATAATTGATCAACTGATGCTTTTACACTTTGTTCCCCAATGTTGAATGCCTACTGTTCAAATGGAACATCCACTTGGGGGTCAAAGCATGCCTTTGATAAAATCTGGAATTAGGAATCTAATGATAACCATTAAACCATTGTTGATTGTCAGAAATAAACCAACTGGTTCAGTAATGTCCTTTAGGGAAGAAAATTTACCATCCTCACCTGGTCTGGCCTACATGTGACTACAGACCCACAGCTATGTGGTTCATCCCCAACTACCATTTGAACAGGTCTATCAAGCCACTCAGTTGTATCAATTGCTACAAAGTCCCAATAAAGAAATGGAAACAGACAGACTGCAATAGTATAACACTATGGCAACTTGGGATATTTTTGGTTTGCTCAACAAATCTATTGCTGCTTCAAAATTCTGCCATTGCACGTGGAAGAAGTGACAGTTTTGTTTCATATCCCCTAATAGAGAACAGGAGCTGGAAGGGGAAAACCTGCTACTATTTTCTCTTAACCAGTGTTTCATTTATGTTAGTGGCGGCTCAAAGTGATTCATATATTTGTGTCTCCTTGTCAGTAGCTGCACTTTCTTACAACTCTACAGCCATCACCTAATCCCACATCTAACATTTGTTTTGAGTGTACAATATAGCAGTGTGCTCAACATGGCAGCTTTATTGAAGTGAGCTTAAGATATCTGCCTGCATTGCCTCATGGTAGAAGTCATAGGATAATGGCAGACTGGGAGGAACATTTGTACATAATCACATTTCACATCAAATAATTATGATCAATGAGCATGCCAACAGTTATACTAACTTGAACCAAGGAGAAAAAATACAAGTTTGAAATTTTTATACAATTACATGCAGTTGTCAAAAGGCACAATGTCATTGTATCCAGCCGTGATCATATGACATTGTAAAGAGCAACAGTCAAGTCCTGCAAAGACATAGATACATATGTATCTGAACTTTAGATTATCAACTAATCATCACAAAGCATGCTAACTTGGATAATATATAATAAGACATCATGCCAGACAACAACCACCGACCATGTTGGCAGCATGAAAAGTAACCCTGGCACATTTACTGCTGTATGTCCTTCAATGAAAGTCCTGATAAAGGGATTTAGCATCAGGAAGAGTGTCCCACTGAAAGTGATCCTTGTCCTCGCTGATGATCCACGACCTCACCTCCCTGCAACCTTCTCCCTGTTGTCACTCACATGTACTGGGTCCCCCTTTGATCAAAGGTGTTGGGTAGATGCAGTAGCAGCCACCAAGTCAATCAGTAACTATCAGTTCTCAAAGGCCTGCTCTTGTGACCCTGATGTCCTTAAACTCAGGAGACTTGCCACTAGCCTGTCAAGTGCCTCAGCTTTACAGTATAAGGCAGGCCTTCCTGACAAGATGCAGGGCTAGTCAGCAGCAGGAATCCTTGTCTCCACCACATGATTCCAGCACTGGCCTTTAAAGTGTCAATTTGAATATATAATGAAGAATTTCAGGGTACACTTTGGAGCATCCATGAAAAAAAATGGGTAAGTTGTATCAGAACTAACTGAACTGCTACCACCAATTTTGTGAACTTAATGTTGATATTTAATGCCAGCTCTATGTAAAAAATCAAGTATAACACAACATCATTGAGGGCACATTCCCTACTTTAATGTAAATTGAGTTAACAGGAGTAAAGGAGTGAACAGTCTGGCCATTCCAGATCTCTTCCCATTTTAGCGGAACATACATTTCCACCTTCCACGGTTTGTGAAGACATAAGAGGGTTTACTTAACATATGGAGATTTTAATGCAAATAGTCTACATTCAAGTTCTCATAGTGCCTACCTTCAGGATGCCCAGGCATAATGGGAAGTTGATGGATTCTGGAATTTTACACAATTTAGTTAAAGGATTTAATGATTCCTCTTTCACAATATTTTCAGATTAATTTTCCTTCAGCTTTTCTTCATTCTTCTGTTCCCGTAGGACAGTTCCATAACTGTGATCATTCCAGAGTAAACTGTAGCCAATGGAAAATCTGCTTTTGTGTAATTTTAAATTTGCTTGCATCCAGCAACCTTAGCTCCAGTTTCAAAACAATAGGGCTGCATTCTGAGGTATCTGCCATTTGTGGGAACAGAAGCAGACAAGGACAAAAACATCAGGGCCAACTGACATTACAGCTTCTCGTTGTCATTGCCACTTTTGGTGACTCTCAGCATGGTGGGTGGAGGGTAGTGCTGAGGAACTGCTGGAGGTGGTAAAAATGCCAATGCACTCACCGTGAACTTACTGAGGGCTTTGTTTAGAATTTGTCAGGAATGTAAAGGCTGAAAGTGTTGCCTGGGCAGCTCAGCTGTACGGAGACAGCAACACAGTGGGGAACCAGTCATAGCTGCAACTCTTCAATGAACTCAACCCCTCAACATTGCACTCCCTAATCCTTATCTCCGGCATGGTTCATCCTACCATTTTCGACTTCAATGTGGTTAGTGACTCTGGTAAAGTCCATGGCCTCCACCTCCAAAGTGGCGATGACAGATTGGTCTCGAACCCATCCCTCATCTGGACTCTGTGTTGGGCACTAGAAGGCTGTTTTTCTTTTACCTGAAAGGACAAAGAAAAGGTGTAGAGAGTTAGAGAGGGATATGGCAGCACAAATCTCTGTGGTCAATTTTGGCCCGAAACGTTGACTTACCTGCTCCTTGGACTCTGTCTGACCTGCTGTGCTTTTCCAGCCTCACACCTCTATACTCTGGCTTCTAGCATCTGCAGTACTTATTGTCTCAATGTCAGCTACTTATATTTATTAGAAGTGACATATCTTTAGTGCTGGCAAGTTCAAAACTGCACCAAGACTCCCAGACCTTCTGGGTGGCGTCAGCAAGTAACCTCGTCACACACTGGTCCCATGTTTGGGGGCAAAGTACACACTCAGTTTCCTCAGCTAAAGTGTCTGCTGTAGCGTGAACACTTGATCAGGCCTGTCTGCTTTGAACTCACTTTATAAATTCGGTCAAATTTGGTCAGTTAATCTCATTTGACACTGGATCCAATTTCTGCAAATCACATTATGTCTGCTCACTGACAGCATCCTCTGTCTCTACAAGCCTGATAGTTTTGCTGGCTTAGCCTAGTCCTGCTACACGATGGGAAGAGGAAATCCATCCTTGTCCCTCACTGTCTCAAAGAGGACCTCCAGGTGCATATTCCTGAACAATGGGTTGTTCCTGCCGTACGGTTTTGGGACTTTATCTCTTCAGATTGCTCTGTATTGAGCTGCAAGAAATGATTGACGTATGGGCTTGCAGCTGGCAGCCATATTAAACTCGCTGATTTGCACCTCCCCAACAGAGAGGCAGCATATCCAGTATACTACAATGACGTCTTTCCACCATCAAGAGGTGACAGCCACACTGATGGTTGCCACTGTGTGCTTAAATCGGGCCCACTTCCTCACAATCCCACCTCTGTTTTCATCCCTATGGCTGCTACTTTGCCACCCAACCAGCCCTTTAACCAATTAACAGTCTACTTCTGTGAAAAATTGGAATTGTGACTGTGTCTACTCAGGCATGTGTTGTGCAGGCAGGAATCAGGACACAGGCACAGTCCTAACATCTATATTCTGATTCTGGAACAAATGTCCTGCCCATGATTCCTAAGTCACCCATGTGCCAATTTGTGCCATACCCTGAGCAAATACTTTATAAATGACTTGGATGAGGAAGTGGAAGGGTGGGTTAGTAAGTTTTCTGATGACACAAAGGTTAGTGGAGTTGTGGATAGTGTGGAGGGCTGTTGTAGGTTGCAACAAGACATTGACAGGATGCAGAACTGGGCAAAGAAGTGGCAGATGGAATTCAACCCGGAAAAAGAGTGAAGTGATTCATTTTGGAAGGTCGAATTTGAATGCAGAATATAGGGTTAATGGCAGGATTCTTGGCAGTGTGGAGTGTGCACGTCCATAGATCCCTCAAAGTTGCTACCCAAGTTGACAGAGTTGTAAAGAAGGCGTATGGTGTGTTGGCTTTCATTGGCAGGGGAATTGAGTTTAAGAGCCGCGAGGCTCTGCTGCAGCTCTATAAATCCGTGGCTAGACCACACTTGGAATATTGTGTTCAGTTCTGGTCGCCTCATTATAGGAAGGATGTGGAAGCTTTAGAGAGGGTGCAGAGGAGATTTATCAGGATGCTGCTGGACTGGAGGGCAGGTCTTATGAAGAAATGTTGAGGGAGCTAGGGCTTTTTTCATTGGAGCGAAGAAGGATGAGAGGTGACTTGATAGAGGTGCACAAGATGATGAGAGGCATAGATAGAGTGGATAGCCAGAGACTTTTCCCCAGGGCAGAAATGACATTACAAGGGGGCATAATTTTAAGGTGCCTGAAGGAAGGTATAGTGGAGATGTCAGAGGTAGGTTCTTTACACAGAGAGTGGTGGGCATGTGGAATGCGCTGCCAGCAGTGGTAGTGAAGTCAGATACATTAGAGACATTTAAGCGACTCTTGGATAGGCACATGGATGATAGTATAATGCAAGGTATGCAGGGTAGTTTGATCTTAGTAGGATAATAGGTTGGCACAACATCGTGGGCCAAAGGGCCTGTACTGTGCTGTACTGTTCTATGTTCTATGTTCTAAGTTTCATATTGTTCAGCTGACTCTATCCATTTAATTCAAAATGCTTAAACTTATCACCTGTAGAGAAATTGGAGACCATTTTCACATGATCTGACTGGGCTGCGTTCAAATTTCAAACGACGAGAGTTTAAAAGACAGTAATTCACGGCACCATGCAGTGCTTACATACTTCACATCTTCTAAAATATTTAATTTAGTATTATTTGAGTTCTTAATCACACCTGAAGAAAACATTTGCATTTATCAATAAGCAAGCCTAAGAATGAAAATCATTAATGTTAGAACAAAACAAAGGAAAACTGATTGCAGTGAAAGAGACTGATATATAATTCACAAAATATAATACTTCTGATGCTACAAATCAAAGTTTTGGAAGAATATTATATAGAATTAGAAAAGCAGTTATCACAGATTAGTTTCTTCAGCATGGAAGTGAAATCTATCAATATTCACCAATCTGCAAATGGAATAAAAACAATGCACAGGAGAAAATCAGCAGGTCTGGAGTGTGTGAAGAGAGAAACAAAGTTAATGTTTTGAGTCGAATATGACTTCTTCGGAACTATAGATTGGTCAACTCTAAAATCAATTTCATGCTGTTAAAGCTTTTCTTCAGGCACTCATCAGGACAGAAACACAGAATGCCAACTTTCGAAGGAGCAGCAATTACATGAAGAAAGTCAGCTGATTGGTTGGCAAGCCAACTCTGATTGGTCAAAGTATTGCCACAGAAAATGCCTCGTGCTTTTGTTTAATCCAAAACAAAAAGGTATGATACTCAGACATATTTCCTTTCTTCTGCAGAGGACCTGTTGCCACGTATGCATGCACTATTTTCAATGAGCCACATTGTAAGCCAACTTATAAATTGGTCATTAACCCAATTCTTGTGCACCCATGAATGTTCGGCAAGAGCCACTGATCACATCTGATGTTAGGTATTACGTTTTGAGTTTTGAAGGAATAGGCTGATTAAATACGGTCAGTACTCTATCTATTGTGCACAGTTGCAGAGATACGATCCACGAGTCATTTGTTATATACCTGACATTACGCAGGCACTGAAATTCATCTATCATATTACTCATTTGATGGGAATAATGTCATTTTGGTTTAATAGTAGCATTCTGTTAGTGGACAACTTCTGTTGTCATTTGTATTGTAGCAGTGTGAAATGACAAATTTCCATGATGGCTGCATACAGGTTGCTCAGGTCATTCGCAACGATATTTTTCCAGTACTATGTACTTCAGTTACGTTCTTACAGTTCCTTTTCTCCATTAATTCTGAGTGCAGCTTATGGCTGTTAGTGCGCTTTGATCTCTTCCTACATCAAGCATACTATTTAATTGTTGGTATGCTCTCCTTAAGCTTCATAAAGTCCAATTTAGTGCTTCCTCACACCAGTAAAACAAACCCTCTAGGCTTTGCATCCAGATTTTCACTCCTCCATCCTGTAGAAATTTCCTTCCTTTACGCTTGGATCCACAGGTAACGGTTTGGTTCTTGTCTCATTAAGTGGTGCTTTAGTAGAGTTACTGTTCTGACATTGTAGTGAATGGGGTGGGAATGCAAATAAATTTACTATTCCAAAAATCACAGGTGCACAATGCTCTTTCCTCACAATGGTCTTTCCTGCAGATTTGTTAAAAAAATGGTCAAGACTGAAATCATTTTTAAAGAAGGAATGTCTGAGCCTCAAAGTTGTACCAACAATGACATTAACATCAGATCCACTCTCGGTAATTGGGTGGGCTAATCTGTTAAGAAAGATGCAAGTGAACATTGTAAATCATTGCATCCTTCATAGCTTTGCTTTAGATGTTTCCAGGCACTTCAAGCTGCTGTTCTCTTTCAATGAACCAGATTGTGTGCAGGTTAACATTTCATGCTCAGCTGAGCAAGTGGTTATGTGACGGATATTGAAAGGTTTCCAAAGGAAATGATTTTTAAAAGGGACTGACAGCCGTGCTCGTACAAACAATTAGTTATGTGTGTTTTTCGTTGACTAAATAGCAGTAGGAAAGCACAAAGTAACATGCATCTCATACACATCACTGATTTCTTAGACATTCTTTTGCTATTACATGCTGTCCAATTGCACTGCAGGCTAATCTTGATTTTGAAATTGATTTATCTTTCTTCCATTAAAAAAAATTTAACCATTAAATGCCTGTCAGCTGATTAAAAATGCTTGGATGCATTGTAACTATGCTGCTTCTAAAACATTGAAATTGGCTCCAAAATTGGAGCTAGAACAATACAGAAGTCCCAATGCACTGATGTTTGAGGGAATTGCCCAGGAAGCCTGAGCTTCCAATGAGCAAAACGTTTGCTCCTCAGGACTCTGTACAAATATCACTGACTCTGAATTAGAGCAAGAGAGTTCATCCATGCAGACGCTGGCACAGTGGCTCTGTGGTTAACACTACTGTCTCACAGTGCCAGAGCCCTGGGTTCAATTCCACCCTCGGGCAACTGTCTGTGTGGACTTTGCACATTCTCCCCATGTCTATGTGGGTTTCCTCCAGGTGCTCCGGTTCCATCCCACAGTCCAAAGATGTGGAGGTTATTTGGATTAGTCACGGGACATGCAGGGTTACAAGGATTGGTGGGGGGGGGGGGGGGGGGG